>NC_056735.1:984999353-985049353 GCF_019279795.1 Protopterus annectens | reverse complement strand
ATTCAGACCAGTACAGCCAGACCACACTAGCTGTAATCACGCATGTTTCAGATGTTTTAGTGATCTTATCAACACAGCCTAAGTGGAATGTTTGGCTATACTGTAGAAATACAGGGCATTTTTAAACCAAGCTGATGCTCATAAACATTAGAGGGCCTGCAAATTATCTCAACTAACATCCAAACCCAATGTTAAATAGGTCTCACAGACAAACCATTCAGTAAAAACTAGATGAAAAACCCAGCCAAGTTTTAGTTTTCACTGTGTGATACCTTAAACCTCATGTAATGGAGGCCAATAAGATATAAGCAAATGACCCCTTACAGACATCACATGTTTCAGCCACATTGCTTCTGAATGCCCATGACTTTTTACTTTTTAATGTTAAAGTCTTTATGGGTACATGCAAGCCAAAAAAGCCAAACCCACTAGATGAGGACATGCGTGGTTCTCCTTTTTGGTGACCTCATCAGCACAGTATAAGTGGATTGTTTGTTTACACTTTAGAAACACAGACTTTTTTTAAACCCAGATCTTCTTTCTTCTTTTTCTTTTGGCTGTTCCCATTGGGGGTCGCTGCAGCGGATCATCTGTTTCCATTTCTTCCTGTCCTCTGCGTCTTGCTCTGTCACACCAACCACCTGCATGTCCTCTCTCACCACATCCATAAACATTATCTTAGGCCTTCCTCTTTTCCTCTTACCTAGCAGCTCCATCCTTAGCATCCTTTTCCCAATATACCCAGCATCCCTCCTCAGCACATGTCCAAACCACCACAATCTTGCCTCTCTGGCTTTGTCTCTAAACCGTCCAACCTGGGCTGACCCTCTAATATATTTATTTTTAATCCTGTCCACCCTTGTCACACCCAGTGCAAATCTTAACATCTTTAACTCTGCCATGCCCAGCTCTGACTCCTACCTTTTTGTCACTGCCACTGTCTCCAACCCATATAACATAGCTGGTCTCACTACCATCTTGTAGACCTTCCCTTTCACTCTTACTGGTACTCGTCTGTCACAAATGATAATTCCTATAAACATTAAAGTGCTTACAAATATATATATATATATATATATATACATACACACATATATATATATATATATATATATATATATATATATATATATGTAGGTGATATGATTCGACTGTTCACCTAATATCTGTACGAGTCTTCAAAAAATTCTAGTTCTACATTCTGCATTCTGCATTCTAAATATCAGTATTCGAAACCTTGATCTACTGTCCCAGTACAAACTGAGATTACCCCTTTCCTTATGTTTGAGAAACATCCTCACAGCTCTATATAGCAATAACCACTGGTCATTTCCACAAAGTGAGACTGGAGCCTGGCTAGCCACTTTTATTAAGACTGTTTCCTGTATTCTGTAGCTCTCTGGGCCCCCAGTTGCTCTCTTTCTTCACTTACTAAATAGAAATATACATACCACTGTTCTTCTCCCGTAAGACCACCTACTCAGTTAACTAATTTTGCCTGTGCATTATTCCACAAACTAGTATTAACTTGAGGACATGTGTGACATGCAAATATTTAACAAATGTGGAGGCAGTTCCCACACCTAAAGCAATGCAAAGTGTGCCCCAAACACTCACACCCTTACCCTTATCCAAAAGCAAAGGGAGCAGCTACTCCAGGAGCAGCTACTCCAGGTGCAAGGTGGTAGGTGATAAGATTGACAAATGTCAGTTGGTCAGTAGTGAAGCACCAACATGGAAAAAGATGCCAGTATTGGTTTTCCAATCAGGACTGAAGCACTTCAATACGTTGTGTATGGTATAAATTGTAGTAAGCTGCTTGCTGCAAATGTAGCAAGTAGTTTGCTATAGTCTGTAAAAGAAGATTTTTTTAAGTCTTCTCAGCCTAGAGTTGAAGGGGCAGATCAAGAAGAATGGACACAACTTACTCCTTAGAAGAAGAGCTCCAGACTGGGGAACAGATATTTATTTGTTTATTTTTTATTTATTTATTTATTTATGTACTTACTTACTTACTTTTGCTCCTCAACTTAGAGTAGAAGGACAACAGAGGACAACAGAGCTGTGAATGTCACAGAGTGGTAAATGAGCAAGCTATATTCCTGCTGTCATATTGTCAAAAAAATTACTTTAAAATGTTATATGCTGAAGCCACGAAAAAGTTTCTACCAACCCCTCCCCGAACTATTAAGAACAGAATTCTCCAATTTATACCATCCATGCACACCTACAGAATTACATCAACAAGAGTCAGATTGCTACTTATTTTGTACTCCTAAACACTCTACTAACAAAAATGTCTTCAAGATTTTTGACTCAGTTTTTAGGCATACAAATTCTACACTCACAGACAAAGATAGGATTACAGTCAGTTGCCTTTTGGGTGTTAGTACCTCTAATGTTATAAGGGCCCTAAAACCCTTTCCCAAACATGACTACAATATGACAGAATTTTCTATTCATATGACAAATGCAGGTAAGGCTTTCATCCTGAGTGGAGTCCCTCCATCACTAACAATGATGCTTACATAGAAAGAAAATAATTTACTTCAACAATTGGCTGAATAGCTGGTGTCATTCTAAAGAGAGACAGTATATGCCAACATAACATTCAGTCTTGATATCAACTGTAGTGGCTTCTCCATATTTATCAAGTGACACCCTCACCCCATGTGCAAAAATGTGAAAAAGGGGTTGTGGATGGACTGATGGATGGATGGATGGATGGATGGATGGATGGATGGATATCACCTCAAGACAGAGTCCCAGACACCCACACACACAACTCATAAAACTCCAGATTACCACAAATACACAAACTTAGAATTTATAGCTTGCTACATCTCACTTTCCACAACCCCAGAAGAAAATGCTAGATTCCTGAAAATATTTCAAGAGCTCTCTGTTTAAAAAAAATCCATTATTTTGGTAGACTTTATATACACTGTAATAAACTGCAGTACTTATAACCCCAATGTAGGATACAAACAGACTTTCTTGGACTTTATTATCAAACATTCCCTAATATAGATAATTAATAAACCCAGTAGAAGACTTAGTATTCTAGATCAGGTGCTCATGAATATAGCCTCTATATATACTCTTGCACTTGTCTCTCCTTCCCCAGTTAATTCAGACAACAAGCTTGTAACATTTTCTTTAAAATGACTAAACCCCATGAAACCATCTCTGAATGTAAGGACTACAGACAGGCAAAGCTCATACAATTATATGATGAATCTTAAGATTCACATATGACAGTACCATCTCAGGTGATGACACACAGTCTGCTTCATAGAGAAGTTCTATGCCAACTTAAGCAAGAGCAAAATAAAGTGGGGAATTCAAAAACAAGCCACTCTGGTAGTCCGCCATCATAACTAAACTTTACAACTAAGAGAAAAAACTCCTTTAAACATACATCAGATCAAAAACTTTTCATAAATAAGATAGCATAAAAATATTACCAGTTCACAGAAAAATGCTGTTAGAACTAGTAAAAAACCTGTGAATTTAGGCTAGCTTCTGAAGCTAAAAATAGCTATGTGTCCTTCTTTAGCTATGATAAAGAAATAAGGAATGATACCCAGCAATTCTCAAAACATATCCAAAATAGGGTCACCCACTTTGATACAACAGACATTGCCAATACACTAGAATACAAGTATAGTACAAAATATATCCATAAAACTTCTATCCAACCTCCACATATCCCAGAGGTCCTTACATTTCTCCTATTATCGCAAGGATCATGTTTTGAAAGTGATATCAAAGACCAAAAATATTTTCATGGGATTTGATGACATACCTTGGTGTTCAATAAACTTCTCCACTCACTGTTTAATAAAAGCTTCAGCACAGATTGTTTTCCCAAATCGTGGCATATGACAGTGGTGATACCCTTTCGCAACAGTGGCCCATCACAGACCCTGATAATTATAGACCCCATCAGCCTTATAAGACAGATCTTCAAAGCTTTGAAGTACATCATAATTGATCACATCAGTAAATCTCATTAGGCAAGATCCACAACAGTTTGGCTTCATCAAAGGATGATCCTATCTACTGAATCTAATTAACTTATAAAAGAGTGTCACACAGACTGGTAACAGTGGTCATGTTGTTCAAACAGCCCAAGCAGGCATTGTAAGGAAGCAAACTGTTTTATATATGTGTCCTTATATGGCATGTTGAATAGCAAACTGGCTGAAAGATAGACCAAACAGAGTTCATGAGCAAGTCCCTAATCTGAAACAATGAAAGTAACAGTGGAGTTCACTAGGGCTCTGGAATGGGACCCTTCCTCTTTAGCATTTACTTCTCTGATGTCCAAACTGATAACCAGGCCCTCTGTTTAACATAGTTTACAGATTACTGCAAATTCAGTGTTATTACCTGACACCTATAGCATTTAGAAAGACCTTACACTGGTTAATGCCTGACACACTGAAAATGGGTTCAAATTAAACATGGAGAAATGTAGTTTCATTTAGTTTGTCTAACAATCCCTATACACAGCATATAGCATAAATAATTTAATCAGGGACCTGGATACCTGAAATAACAGTTCCCTCTCCTTTGGTCATCATGTGGCAAATTTTCATTGCTGACAATATATGGACTGATACCTTTGGGTGCCATTAAGCTTACAAGATTGCCCCTTCCACACAGTAGCAAAAGTCATTGGTTTCCCTGTCATTCTGCATAAAATTATCTTTCTTTTGTAGGAGAAATTGCAGCCTGCAAAAAATATTTTTCAGTAGGGGCAATATATAGACTGACATCTTTGAGTTCTACCACATAAGCTGCTTAAACCATCTGTACCACTGAGCTTGCAGCCAGTGATACTGCTAAAGGAAAAGGACACTTCATGTGTCAGTGTACTTCAGGCTTGTTGAAGTCATTATATCTTTATATGTATGGCGTTCATACATATGAGCAGCTTGTCTTCCTTTGAGAAAGTAATCATTTAAGAATACTGCTACTGCTACTGTTCCTTTCAATGAAGATTGGCCCATGCTGACAACATAAACTGTTAATCTAAAAATATATCCTACCTCCTATCAGTTATACATCCAACTGTTTTTCTTTCCCATACTGAACTCTGTCAAAAGTTTACTCAGGACATTTATAGCTGCTGACTGTTCTGTTACATTTTTCTATAATTACATTGCAACACTTATCCAGTAGTTGATTGATGAAACTGATTGTTTCTCATACTCAGAAATATACCTGGCTCAGGTCTGTCCCTCTCCATTCCGCCTTGCTCCACTTGGGCTCATTCCACTACCCTACCATATTCCTAATTCCTACACACCCCTTCTGCAACTACATTTATATCTACATAAGAACTTCTTATTACTAAACAAACCCCATCCCCCCCCGACTGTATACCCACTCCAATTCTTTAGTCATCATATTCCTTCTACTTCACTTCCTGTACTTCAAGATTTATCTTGGTCATCACTTCCTGTTATTTAATTAACTTTATTTTTCCACCCTCCTTAGTTTATCACCTACTTTTCATCTTATAGAAATAACTGTTAATAATTTTCATTAATCCACTAAACATGTACCTCTTCTACTCCTTTTACTGCTACACACCACATGTTATATAGGGTCTACTTCATAAACCCGAAATCCCACTTACCCAACTTTCATATAACCGAGATGACAAAACTGACAACTCATAAGGCCAACCACCAAGAACACCGACTTACAACTCCAGGTAAGTAACCTTTTGGCCAACCTGAAAAACAACTGAAACCCAAAACAAATTAAACTCACCCATATGGGGGTCTTCACCCCCACACTCCCCAACTAAATATACCAACTCCGAGATCGCACTACCACAGGGATAAGGGGCAAAGTTCAGCATGGTGGCCAAGTGGTTACTTACCTAGAGTGAAAAGTCGGTGTTTCGGGACATCAATATTATGGATTTTCAGCCATGTTATCGCTGTTATATGAAAGGTGGGTAAGTGGAATTTTGGGTTTGTGAAGTAGACCCATTATATAACACCTGTATCACCAGCTCTAAAATTCCATATTATTATCTATGCTACACACATTATTAGCCAACCCTAGTTGGACAAAATTGCTTCCAACTTATTTATGTTACCTCCCTTCCTCATTTACAAATAGAAATCTTAAATTCAAGCCAATTATGAACATTGCCATTATTCCCTTTACTTAATTATATTTCCAAAGTATTTCCCTATGTTGTGATCTTCTGTGCGGAGTCTGCATGTCCCCACTGTGGTCGCGTGGGTTTCCTCCGGGTGCACTGGTTTCCTCCCACATCCCAAAGACGTGCTGTAGGTGGATTGGACATTCTAAATTGGCCCTAGGCATGAGTGCATGGATGTTTGGGCCTTCTGTGGAAGGTTGGGCACTGGGCTAGCAACTCGACACTGTAAAACTCCACTGCCAATCATGAGCGGATATGTGATCCACTGTGGCAACCCCTAACCGGGAAAAGCTGAAAGAAGAAGAAGAATTTCCCTATATTGTGATGTTGTATCCCCAAGAAACCTAAAAATCTTCTCCATCAGCATCTGAAATGTAGTTAACAAAGTAACCAAATTCAACTCCTGGATCTCTCATTCATTTCCTGACATTGCCATCCTCACTGAAACCTGGCTTTAGCCACACAAAAAAGACTCTGAAAATTTTCCTAAGACTATATGCCCAATTCCAAAACCTAAATTTGACTTACAATGCTAAAAAATGCAGGATTAGATTAAAAAAGGTCTGGGTGTGAAATTACACACAAAACTGAACATATTTCTGCATGCCCAAATATAAAAGGTTGAACTTAACAAGTTCCCATTCAGAATATGTTAAGGGGGGGGGGGGGCTGGTAGAGCCCCATTGCTGATTCCAAAAGGGGAACTGAGCTCATCTCACCAAAATAATTTGGCGCTGTACTTTAATGAGGCTTGCTGAATGAATGAGTTTTTCCATTTATATGTGGAACTTGGTATTGCAGTCCCTACTGGGTGAAACAGGCTGCTTACAGTACATAGTCCCACATACAGGTGGACGTGTACTGAAGGCTTCTAAAGTTGCAGGTGTACCTAGAGCCAACCCTCATGTATGGTTGTTTACAGTACAATCTGTCCCCATACTCCTCTGGGGATGGTTCACTTTATTATTTTTTTAAAAATGCATCAAAATCAATGCTGGGCTATTCTGTCTTCATGGCTGTGATGAATGTAGGCATGATGGCCATGCTAGTCTTCAAGCCTACATTCAAATGTCTATAGATAGAGCAGTTGCTCTCCATCTGTATGGCGGGCTGGTTGCAATAATAAGCAAGCCATCTGTATGGTGGGCTACGTCTGACACAGAGATGGTGCTGCTCTGCTCAAACACCTTAGCTAGACTTAATAGTCCTGCCCTCATGCAGTTTCAGCACTAGACTAAACAATGATAATGGTATACATTAACATAAAATGTTAGGGAATGTCATTATCTTATCTGGACACAGTAGCACTTCATTCAATTCTGTACCTTGGTATTGTGAGGTATTTAAAATGTGCATCCCTCTGGAAGTTATCATCCTGCAGGTGTGGTTTGGAGTTTGCACTTCAGTGTTGCAAGCAGAGGATGTCATAGACTGTTCACTGTTTCTAAGGCACTGTCATGGAATCCAGCCCCTTAAAGTTTGATGCATTGGAGAAGTCCATCTCTATGTCTATGAAAGTCTAGATACTGTATTTGTTGTCTGGTGGGAAGCCAGGCTGCCTGTAGTACCACTTTTCACATACAAGTAGAGCTATACTACACCACCTGGGAATCTATTGGTGAGGCGGCAGCTGAGCAGAATACTCCAGTGGGCTAATGGTCCCACATGTTCATCCCTGCTACATTCAGAGAGAATGCAGGCATGATGGCTGTGCGAACTCTCATGTCTGCACTCTCCCATCTACCCTACAGATGCCTACCCTGCCAAGTCTACAGGTAAATTCATACTGTGTTAGGCATATGTTGAGATTGTGCAGCATGTCATATTATAATCTTATCATCTGCTACTAGCATAGTAGGAATTCCTGTCATTGAATGCAAGGCACTGAAATGGGTAAACCCCACCCCTAAGTTGACACCATTTCAAGGGGCAGGAGTGGGATGTAGAGGTCACATAGGAGCAGCCATAGGAGGAGTCTGCTAGTCCAAATTTTATGAAATCCCACCTTAGGGTATATTGGTCATGTTTAGCAGCATTTTTGTTTTACAATTAATTTCATTTCCAATTGAACCCCTCATAAAGCTCCAAGCTGTTTTGCCAAGCATATAGATTATTGTGTAAGATTTGATATTTTAGTTTTGATGCTTAACCTGTTTTTCTCTATAATTACCCTCACAGTATAATACCATGACAGGTACTGAACAAATATTTGCATACAACTGTAAAGCATTATGGATAATTAGAGTAACTTACTACTTTAGAGGAACTGCATCTTATTTACATTGTGGTTTCAATGCTAGATTATCATGTGTCAATTTTGAATGTGAAGTGCTCCATTTGAAAGAATTAGTTGAATAACTAACTACTTATGATGCATTTAACATGGAAACATGTTACTTTATACATTAATTTAGGTTGTGAGGCATTGTGAGATCAATCTTTTTTGATGTCATGGCAGGGATTTTTAGCTCTGAAAAAATATGTTAGTAGCTGTCTTTATCAACAAAATAAAATTAAAAAAAATGTTTTTGCATCAAAACATCATAATTTGGCATTGTATATAGTTAGAAGGTTATATCTAACTCCAAAGTTCTGTTATTTAACATTTGCTTTAGAACATTACCAATACACATCAAAGATTTTTTGGAATCCCATCTTAAATCTGCTTCTTAAGGCAATTTGTCTTTTATGTGATTACTTTAGATATCGAATGTGATATAATTTTTGCTTCCAGTTTAGCCATTAGAACGTCCTCACGTTTTATTATTAAAGTGTTTTTTTAATGCTTCCCTTAGTAAATGTATATAATCAATCATTATTTAAGGGAGCAATCGCCTTAACACATACCATATCAAATTTTACAAAGTTTTGTGCAAATAGTGTGATATTTTTGCAATTAGTTTCATTGGTAGACACTACCTCTTGAAAATTTTCTTGAAGCTGAAAATTCATGCCATGACATCATTAAAGCCTGTGCCCTTGATGTTTCACTACCAATGTTAGCATATAAACTACTATTTTTCACGGTATGTACATCAATTTTCATGCAATTTGTAGCTGTAACATCAGGAGTATATCTGGAAATGAAGTTAACTGTAAAGTATATTTGCAGCTTTAATACCAGGAATATATCTGGAAATGAAATTAAGAGATGTATGAGAAATGTAACAATGCTCTTTAAACTTAAATTGCTGTGCAGAGAAATCTCCGGAAGTTCTCTTTCTCTTTTAATATGGAGTTTATTCAAAATAAATTTATAAACTGTTGGAGTTGGGCTGTTTTCTTCCTGTCTTTTTCTAGTGTTATTGTAATTAAGTATGATTTTAATAAAATTTGTTGTGGTATTTCCTTACCAAGCCTAATGAAATAGAATAGACTATACAAAATCTTGATGTTATAGTATAACCTGTTTTTTTCTGTCTCTCAGATTGGTTCCATTGTAGGGGGAATCCTGATCATCCTTATAGCTGTTGCTGGGGGAGTGCTGTATAAGGGATCTTGGGATACTGATCCACGACTATGGATCATCGGTGCAATATTTCCAGTCATTGGGTATATTTTAGGGTTTATTCTTGCTTGCATAGCTGGCCTGCCATGGTACAGGTAACCAAAAATACTTTCTATATTTGTTGCTGATAAGATAGATATAGCATTTTCACTTCCTGTAATTTTATTTATGTATCCATATATGCATGTATTTATTTATTTATTTATTTTACTCTGCCTTGCTTTTTTACATGAAAATAACCCTCCTTTACAACATAGAGTTTATGCTTTAAAATAATAGTATTTTTCAAGGTGTGCATATTAAGCTCTAATCTTTTGCATGAAATGTATAGTATTTCAACCATAAAATCTTAAGTCAGTGTTTGCTATCTAGTAGAAAGCTAAAACATATACCATGTGTGTCGTAAAACAATTGCACTGATATCTAGCTATGCAAGTTTTTTTTTGAAAGGCCAATATCATCAGAGCCTGATTAGAACAGTTTTCATCATAGCTTTTTCTTTTGTGCAATGCTTATCTCCCTATATACCAGATGATATTATTTTAGAATTTATTGTACATCATAGAGACAAGATGGGGATTACCATACTGGCACAATTTTCTTTTTTCAGATAGAACGTTTTCCTCCCACAATGCACTTTATAACACACAATCTTTCATTGTAGTTCAGATGTTTCTCCCTTTTCGTAAATTGTGAGCTGAACAGTTTGAATTATTGCCTTCTTTGAGAATTACTAGAAAATACAAGCACATATTTTTCAATGATTCTCTTTCACTTGTGTACTATACTATCACCTGAAAATAATTACATTTGACATTTCCTCTCTTAGCATCAGAGAGTGGAATTAGCTGCTTTTTGTTGCATAGATCAAAAATTTCTTACCTGCAGGAATCCCTCCCTTACTTACCAACTTTGTTATTTTGAAGCATCACTTTTCTATTAATTGCAGTAAGACGTTGTCCTGTTCGATTCTCAGCTAGAGCGTCTTCTGTGTGGAGACATGCATGAATGGGCATACCTTCATTGAAGGTTGTGCATCAGGGCTGGCAACCCGGCACGTAAAAATCTACTGCCAATCATTAGCGGACCAGAGTTCCGCTGTGGCGACCCCTAACCGGGAAAAGCCGAAAGACACAACAACAACTTTTCTATTAATTGTGTCAGAGCCACACACATAACTGTGATTGACAATTAACACTAACAGAACTGCCCTATATTTAGCAGTCATTTCTATTCTGTTTTAGACCAGCAAAGAGTTGAGTAATCCTGTAGTCCTAGACAATCAAACTAATTTTATAGATTCAAATGGGGAGAAGAAAGGTAGAGCTGCAAATATCTTGCTGTGCTGGATCATCCTTGGTTGGAAGACTGAAATGTAATCAATAAAAGGATAAAAAGAGGCACTGAGACAAATTCCTACATTACAAATTGTTAGACTTCATGCAAATCTAGCCTACTGTGCATGTAGGAGTATGGATAGCATATAACATTTGGTGAAACCTTTTTTTTTTTGCATAGTCCAACTTCAGTCAACTAAATGTGGCCCCATATCTAACCAAACTTAAAGATTATATCCTAACTATATTATATATTTTGTAATGTGCTATCATTTTGTGTAATTTTATGTTTTTTTTTTTTTTTTTAATTCAATGTTATTATAAATTTTAAAGACGCACATACTGACATTTCTAAATGTATGTCCCTTTTGAGCAATTTTATACAATAAAATTTTAAAATATATGTTTCTAACTAGGAAATTAATACTATAAATATTAATGTTGGTGAGGCTGCAGTAGTAGTGATTGTAAAACACCATATGCTGAAAAATTTAAGAAAAGCTATGTTGGTCATCAAAAAAAAAAAAACTCTGGAACACAGACATGAGGAATATCTTTTACTGAACCAAAAAAGTTTTTGCAGGAGCACCAGATTCTGTAAAGTTCATGGAATCTGGCACATTATGCCAATATCAGAGGAAAAGTGGATAACAATGTAATATGTAAACATGCCACAGTGAACTCATAATATTTTGGTGCACAACGGAATGTCTCAGAAGTACCAGCACATTTTATATCAGTCACACGTACTCCATAAGTAATGAAAAATCTCACAATCTATACTGCCTGACAGTCTAAATACATATCTTTAACAGAATCTCTCCAGTAAACTTAAAGCAACTATTGAATATCACTGTAAGTCTGTTATTATTAAAATATGCTATCTATTACTGAAGGATTCCAACAGAATCCATACATTTTTTAATAAAACATTAATAAAGGTGAAGGGGCATCAGAGCCACATTGTCACAGCTAACATTAGCTAACAATGGGTTCAGGACATGTGTCATGTGTGGGAAACACAGGGAATGCACATACCTAAAGAAATTTTGAGCTAGAAAAGCAGATATGAGGTATAGGTGAAGAAAAGGGACAAACAAGAGGTATGCTGGAATAGGAAAATATGAAGGAAAGTTAGAGGACCATGGCAATTGTTTTTTTTTTTTAAATAGAAGGAAAGGTAAAGATAGGAAAGAGGAGGAGAAGGCCATCACAGCAGGTATAGCCATAGAACAAATCTCACAACACATGACAAACAAGGGTTGGAAAACAATAGTAAGCACAGGTAAGTTACACAGACAGCACAGTGCACAATATCGACAATGGAAAGTTGCCAAACAGGATGGGGATGCATAGCAGCCATGGTGAAATACAGAAAAACATATCTATGTATGCAATATCTTTCTATGCAAACTGTGTGGTAGTCATACATGGATGTGTATTACCAATGGTAGATGTGTACTGTAAGGTAATAAATAAGGATCACCGTACACATTGGATTATCCAAGTGCAACTAACTCTGGGCAAGTCCACAGTCCAAATTGCAACTTGCTACAGATCTCCCACCATGCCCCAGGATTCCCACTCCTCATTTCTTGATACACTGGAAAATATTAGGGTACAACCCAGCACCCTAATAATGGGCGATTTCAACTACCCCACCATTAACTGGGAAAACTACTCATGTACCAACTCTTTTGCTCAGCGTTTTCTGGAATTCATAAATTCCAACACCTTGGATCAACTTATCCACACCACCACCAGGGGCAGCAATATCCTAGACCTGGTCATTACCAACATGGGCGACTGGTGTTCCACACCAGAGGTCAATTCCTCATTGGTCAGATCAGACCACAAGCTAATCAGCCTGGACATCCACATCCTGCCCACCACCCTCCATTAGGGAAACCACTGTAAAAAATTTCTCCAAAGCCAACTTCACGCTTCTTAAGACAGAAGTGGCAAACTTCACAACACCCATGCAGACGGACAATAGAGGTATGACTGCTGAATCATACACAAATGCACTTTATAAGCACTTACACGAGTGCATGGATTGTGCTATCCCTAACAGAATCAAGATGCTATCCTCCAAAAAAAAGGAAGCCATTCTGGTGGTCCCCTGCCACAAACAAACTCTACAACAGAAGAAAGAAACTGTTGCAAAAAAGAGTAAAATCCCATGACTGGAAGAACTCCCTCATCAGCCTCAGTAAGAAGCTGAGATCCCTCATAAAATCCTCCAAAACTAGTTATGAAAACAAAATCAACACTGATTCTAAAGACAACCACAAAGCATTCTATAGCTATGTCAAGTATCTCAATGACAACACTCAGATCTGCTCTGAGTTACAGCACAATGGCAATAAATATACAGAACCAAATGATATTGCCAACATCCTGGCAGATAGGTTCAGTGCTAACATGACCCCCACCCCACCCCTTAAAGGGCCCATCTCTATACTGGAAGAATGCAAAGTTCTTGTAATCACGGCTGCACAGGTAAAAACCACACTCTCCAAAGCCAAGAACACAGCATCCATGGGACATGACAACATCCCAGGCTGCATTCCACATGAACTACAGAATGAACTACCACCCCACCTAAGCACCATTTTCAGTCATAGCCTCACCTCAGGCTTTGTGCCCACTGAATGGCGCACAGTGACGGTTATCCCACTCCACAAAGGGGGAGCCACCAGAGACCTCAGGAACTACCGCCCCATTAGCCTAACAAGCCTGATCTGTAAGGCCATGGAATGTATCATCATGGAACTTATAAACAAAGACATTGGTAATCTCCAAATTCTGGACCCCACCCAGTTTGGGTTTATAAAAGGCAGATCATGTCTCCTAAACCTGATTGACTTCTTTGAAGCAGTCACCAAAACCGTAGACGAGGGTAAGGTGGTTCACACAGCCTATCTAGATCTCGCCAAGGCTTTTGACACCATCCCCCACTCTGGAATTATAGATAAACTTACTAAACTAGGTATAAATCCCTATGTCACAAGAAGGGTTGCCAACTGGCTCACTTGCAGAACCCACATTGTGAAAGTAGCAGACTCCAAATCCGACTTCAGACCAGTGACAAGTGGAGTACCACAGGGTTCAGTCCTGGGTCCTCTCCTGTTTAGTATCTACTTTTCTGAAGTACAGGCTAACACAGAAGGTCTTTGGCTAATGAAGTTCACAGATTACTCTAAACTAGGAGCCATAATTGAAACTTCTAATGATGTGGACATCCTACAAAAGGGCCTCACTGAGACAGATGCCAGGTGTCAAAGCCATGGCCTCAAGCTCAATGTCAAAAAGTGCATTGTCATCCCCTTTGGTAAAACGCTGTACCCATGATCTGCCACATAGGTGGTAGTCTACTTAACACCAAAAGTGTGATAAGAGACCTTGGGACACAGGTGGACAGTAGTCTCTCCTTTGATAATCACATCTCCACAGTAGTCAGGAAATCCTTCTATGTGGCACACCTCATCACAAAAGGTTCCTCATCCAGGAAAAAAGAGGTCATTGTTCCCCTCTACTCATCACTCATTAGACCCATTATAGAGTACAATACCCCTTTTGGTGTATACCTCATAAGACATCTACAACAATGGGAAAGGCTGCAGAAATACCTCACAAAGAGGATTATTGGCCTCAAACAGATGCCCTACGTAGACCGCCTCAAAAAACTCCAACTTTACTTCATCGCATATCACCTACTCAGAGGCGATCTGTGCCTAACATTCAAAGCTATGTCAAACCCAGAGCTGTTGGACATGCTCCACTTAAAGAAATCCCAATCCCTATGAGCTACATGCTCTAAGGACCTAAACCTTGTCACCACAATAAACAGAACATGCTGAAGGGATAGATTCCTGTCCCAGAGACTTCCCATACTCTGGAACAAACTACCTATCTATATCTAACAAAGCTCCTCATTAGCACTCTTCAAGAAAAATCTTAATGATTGGATGGGAAATAGGAAATTCACCCCGGGGAATCACCTCTGTGGCTCTGCTCAACAGGGGCACAGGAAAATAATTTTCTTGGGTGGCAAAAGCCAGGGTACCTTTTTGGCTAGGCTTCTATAGGCCCTAGGGCCGATAGCCTAGTACCTACCTATAAACCTATGAACCTAAGTAAACACATATCTAAGTAGTCTGTCAGCAGTACAAGTGTAAGGCAAACTGCATCACAGATGAGCAAATACAGATCTAGGAAGGCTAAATAATTCCAGCAAAGGACAGAACAGAAAGTCCAAGCATGTATGTGAAGGGTAAACAATGAAGCACAATGCCAAACAGCACTACTGCAGGAAAGCAGAAAACTGCCTGCTACATACACAAGTAGGTGTACACAACCCAAACAAATGTGTAATGGAATGCATATAAATGATGTACATATGCCACATCAAAGGCAATACACATGTGTAGGTTTAGATGTATATGTATGACTGTCAGGTACCTAAATGGAATGTACATGAAAGCAATGTCAATACACATACATGCACCAATGACATGTAAGAATTATGTTCACAAATCTAACACTACAGATCAATACAAAATATCAGGTTGTCCACATGAATTTAACAATGTGTGATGGTTAACACACAAGTATAACGACAGAAGCGATGTAGTACAAGCAGTAGCCAGCGACTTGTGTGCATATGTCCTGCATCTGTATAATGGCCATAGATTTGGCACATGCTGACCTTGTAAACAAAGTAATACATGACAATGGACCATAACTGCAACAAAGGCAAACATATCCAGAAGATTTATTATGTAACTATGAAGGTGGAAGGGAAGTGGACAACATGGCTCCACATCAAGGAAGACAATGATAAAGCAGGACAACAAGGTGAAGTTACACATTGCAAATGCATGGGTACAACACACAGGGTGCTGCTAAAGCCAGCCCAAAACAGATTTAAGCAAATGACAGCTGTACGTCACATGGACGGACTACCCATAGGTATGACATACCTTTATATGACCCAACATGGCATCAGCATTGCCAACAAACAGCACACAACATGACATCATGCCAGTGTGACAGCATGACAACTGTCATTCAAAACACATGGGCAATGGCATGGACATCTGCTGCACATACATGACCATACCACTATGGTAGTGTTGGACTATGGACAACATGTGTTGTCTGTCAGTTTCTGTCAGTAAAACACAAGTTTGCAGGGTAATTGTTGCAGCAGTAGCTGCAGGTTAACTGTCACAATATATGGACAGCTGAATGTGGAAGGAAAGTGTAATGTGTTAATGGGTGTCATACACACTTTGAAACACAATTAAATGTCACACAATGATATCTACATTGTATGTTTGCATATGTAACACATAAGGTTGGCAACTACATGGTATGCATGTTCAACGGTACATATGCAGTCTAATCAATTATATGTCAAACAGCACATTGGTAACATTACACAACTGGAGCTCACAGACAATACTTATGGACCTGAGGGACCACCCTGATAGGGATAAACATCACAAATGACCTCTCAGGCTATCTCCCTGAATGAATCACTCATAGCCCATGCCATGTCCATGAAAAATTCTCCATCATGCCCCTCATCTGTGTTTGAAACTCATTGGTCACAACCTCCCAGATCTGTTACCACTAATTGTCTCTGTGTTGTTCCTAACATTGTCTCCTTTTAGGTGCAGCAGGGATGATGACACTTGTAGGTCCTTCTTCCTCGTCAGCATTCTTGCAATCATCATGGCCATCATCATCTGAGGACTCCAGCAGTGGCCTGGTATGCACTCATTGTCTACGTCTAATTGGTGATTATCCATGGGTCTCATGCTCTGTCAAGATGAATCACAACACAGGACAGAAATTACATATGTATACTTAATACTACCTGTCTTCATAAACTACCCACTGTGACACAATGAACAAGCAGAAAACAGTCCTCATGAAACATTAAAATACATTATGACCTTAGTCCTTATACCACCATATGCAATGTACGTCAGTGGTCAAAACCATAACAGTGAAAAGCAAATGTCTATCACTCTAACACATTCCCATGAAGACCATAGCTGACTTTAAAATGAAACTGATGTGCACATCTGCAATCTAAGATACATTAATTAACATTCCATCCACATGTGAGTTCTACATCGAAAAATATGCTACTGAAGGTGTATTAGCATACATTGAAGTTTTTAAGTAAAACACAGTTCAAGTTGAAATGGTGCAAACATTAGCAAGTAGCACAATTATAATCAACAGAATTGTCACTAGTGAATGGCTGCTAACGCACACAATACCTTTCCTGTGTCACTTATCTATACGTATGGACATGTCCAATAACAGAATATGTCAGGGGGACTGTATCCAAGCACAATGTGAGCAGTTCAATCAAGGCCATGCAATTGCATGCTTACCACAGCTTACTGGTGGAAATCGTGACATAACCTGAACATGAATAGTTATTAACTGGCCAGTTGCAAGCAATTTTGCAAAATATTAAGGTTATAGTGTACTGTTTGACGTTTTTGTTTCACTCATAACAATCAATGAACCAGGGACAAATCTCAACAGAATCAGGGACAAATGAAGAAATAATGAGAGACAATCACAGGCACTTGAAATATTAATACTATTAACCTGAAGCATTGAAAGAATAAGAAAAATGTGAATTGAAATAGATTTTATGAAGAAAATGAAATCTATAACTCTAATTATTTTCATTATCTATTAAGTGTAACGTACCACCTTTTCTCCAAACGTCAGACGTTTTAGGAGGGATTAAGAGGGACAGTGCTAACATTTGAGTCAAAATTAAGGGCGTCACTGACAATCAGGGACACTTTCAGTATTTTACTCAGTTTTTCTGTATAATCACACCCACAGTATGATGTCATGGTAGGTACATAACAAAGATTTCCATAAAGATGCAGAGCATTATAGATAATTAAATCAATTTACCTCTTTAGAGGAGTTTCAACTTATTTACTTTTTGGTTTCACTACTACATCATCATGTGTTAATTGTCAATAGCAGGTGATCCATCTGCATGAATTATTTGTAAAATTGCCTTTCTATGAAAAATAAATTATTTCTGATGCATTTAACATGGAACTACCGTAGTTTATACATTTATTTAGGTAGGGAGTCATTGTGGGTTCAGTCTTTCATGATGTCATGGCAAATATTTTCAGCTCTGAGAAAAATTTTCAGGGGGCATCACTGCCAACAAAATGAAATGCTAAAAAAAAAATATTACTTCAAAAACTGTATAATTTGTCATTGCATATAGTAAGGAGATTATATCCAATTCCAAGGGTTTGTTACTAAACTCTTGCTTTAGAATATGACCAATACACTAAGATATTACACAATGAAGATTCTAGCTTTACTAAGTCTTTCTTGCAGTTTCTATTGAATTGTATTGTATTTGTCTGTGTAACCTTTTACCCTTTTCTTTGATGTTGTTTGGAATATTTTGTAGACACCTTAATGTTTATGGGCATCAGATAGGATTTTAAGCCCTGTGTATCTAAAGTATAGCCAAACAATCCACTTATGCTGTATTGATGAGATCATAAAAAGTCTGAAACATGTTATATCAACAGCTAGTGGGATTTGTTTTTTTGGGGGGGGGGTTGGCCTAAATGCACCCATAAAGACTTAAAATACAAAGTCATGGGCATTCAGAAGCTATGTACCTGAAACACTGGTATGTCCTTAAGGTGTTATTTGCATGAATCTCATGGGACTTCACTACAGGAGGTTTAATGTATTACACAGTAAAGATTCTAGTTTTACTATATATTGTAGTTTTTACTGAAAGTTTTGTCTCTGTAAAAAGGTTACCTTTTTACCTTTGCTTGGACATTATTAGATGTTAGTAGAAAAGATCTGGGAAAAGAGATTTGGAGGCAAGAGAAGGCAGAAGAAGACAGTCAGTGGAAAGGAGGTTGAAAAGAGCAATTTGGAACCACTTGCTTTGAAACTAATGAGCATGTCCTTCCCAGGTGGCATGGAAAAGTAAAAGGCTGTAGCATTCACCACATGAGTGAATTGGTGAACACAATCATTTTTTTCATCATAAAGAAAAAAAAATAACTTGCTAGAGTGATTCTGTGAATAACTTTGCTGAGTTAACTGGGAGCCTCTTCCCATTTTGGGGAACAGCACATGGCTAATTAGCATAGCCACTCCCCTGGACTGCTCCCCAGTGAGACCACTCTCTGTGCTTTGGCCCCTGGCAGAAGAAAACTAAAGCAGAAGAATGGTGTCAGAATCAGAAAGGCTTGATGTGATGCAGAAACCTTCCAAGTTAATGCTTTTACATTGCTGTAAGGCTTTCTGGTTCCATCCCTTTATTATACTAATCAGATTCAATTCCCCTTATTCTGTCTCAGCAATGCTGTTGTCATAAAATGCATGAATTTCAACATAGATAGAAAGATCCTTATTTTATTTACCCAATGTGATTAATAGTATTGCTTCATTCTTGTTCATTTCAATTTAAACTGAAAATGTTCCCCTTAAAACATCAATATTTACTCATAACATAACTGCATTAATAATGTGAACTAATATAAATTTCACATGTGATGCCTCATAGAACTATTGAATCATAAAAGATTCAAGCTAACTTGGCCCTGTGGCCTTTTACGCCTTGCCAGTACCAACCTTAGATGTTACCTCCTTTTTCAGGGAAGTACAGGCCAGTCATACAGGGGTGAAACTGTGATTATCCATCCAGTTATCTAACCCCTTTTTGAAGAAAAAAAGAAAGAAAGAAAGAAAGAAAGAAAGAAAGAAAGAAAGAAAGAAAGAAAGAAAGTATGTCTACTCCAAAGATGTATTAACATTACATGACAAATCTCTATTTCCACCATGTTTTGTTTATTTGCTGAAGTGTTAGTGAGACTCTTTGATTTGTTGAGGTATAAGAGATTTTGAACTTCATGACCCAATGGCCAAAATGTCAGGCACAAATTTCCACTAAGGAGTTTGTAGGAAACTGAATAAAGGGACAGTGCTTCCAGCCTCTCCTGATAGCTCCTGTCTTTCAATCCTGCGGTCTTTTTGGGTAGGTATCTCTGTGGGCTTTCTGATTGCTTAATATGCTTAGTAAGATATCCTAGAAGGGGTATTGTATTCAGTAATAGTCTAATCAATGTGGAAAATAGAGGACTAATAAAATCCTTGGATCTAAAAGAAATGACATTTGCAATCAACTATACCAGGTAAAAAGATTTCCTAAGCAGTGTTGCAATGTGATGGTCAAAGATGAGGGAATTGTCTACACATGTTCCAAGGTCTCTCACCAGACATGCATTCTGAAGCAGATGTTATATATATTGTAAGATAAACGAACCATAAAGATGTACAAACTGTTTAACTATAAGCCAAATAAATAACGGTAATGGATGTAGAACGACTTCTTTATTTACTGTTAAGCACTTTTCATTTGTCTCAAATGGCAAACTTCATCAGACAATGAACAACAGCTAAAACCTTCCATTTATATATTCAAAGTTACTGCCATTTCCTTTTAAACAGGAAGTGACATATTCAGTACTTTTCTTAAAAACGCATACCTCATGATAAAAACTTATTACTAAAATATAACCATTATTACACTGTCTAATCACCGAAGCCAACATGATTCATACTACAATTAATTAAATATATTATATACATTAAATAATTTTTAAATCACTTTTTAAAAATTATGTATGTGTGTGTATATATATATATATATATATACAGAGATATTCATGAATTAAGTGAAAAATTTACTACACCTATCGTACTAGCAATACATTCTTTGAGACCCAATGTTTGTTAAAATTACAACTGCTACATACTTATGAAATAAGTAAATATCAATATAAATGTTTACTGTGATACTTAGACTAAAAATTCATATGATATTCTATTTTTTATTATTTATTTCTCACATTTTTTGTTTTTTATTACTATCTAGCCAATGCCTTTAACCTAAGTATACTATTAATAGTGTAGCAACCATTTAATCATGGCCATACACGTGAATGTAGGTGCAGTTGCCAAACCAATTAACAGTAAAAAAAGAAGTCGTTCTACATCCATTACCATTATATTGTAAGATGGATGAATGGATTTTTTTACCAAATGTCATATTGCCTTTTTTAGCATTTGGTTTAAACCCACTTTTTAAGCACCAGTTGTTGACATGTGTGTGTTCCAGTTGGAGTTTCTATGTATGGGGGTTCTGGGCTTGTGGATGATACCCAGTCTGGAGTCATCTGCAGATGTGCTTAGCCAGAGATCCCCATTTATAATTTGAAGATCAGCAAAGCAGATGCCAAAGAGTAGGTCTCCCAGCATAAAACCTGACTAACACCACTGGTCACTTTCATTTTTACTGAGGACACACCTGCCATCTTCACTATATCAGTTTTATCCCTCAACCAATTGTTTCAAGGATCAAATTTGCACTTAAATTATTTCCTGGTTTGTTGGTTATCTCTATTAGATCCAAGTAACTAGTGCCATTGTGAATACGTTCTGAGCAATGTTGGATGTTTATTCCTTAGTTTCTTAATGTAAGTAAAGAAGAATTAGTAATTGTCTTTAGTTTCTGATGCTATTCTAAGTTAATGCGATGCCTTTGTACTCCTGATGGTGCTTTTTAGGTGCTAATGATAACTTTTTTAATTTAAACATAGATTTGATTTTTTTTGGGGGGTATACAGTTTTAGAAGCTTTTTTTCTATTATTATTTCTATTATTGTATTTTTTTATTTATGCATGTGGGCCACTGATACAGTTTATTTTTACAATTACAATTTTGACTAGATCTGGTAGGGACTCCCAAGTCAATGCACTTTTCTAGGTGCACATAGAGTTTATTTCCATAACTACTTGTTATGTCAGTATCTTGGGTAATACAGCCAGAAGCATGAAAGAACTAATAGAAAATTACCTAGGAATTCAGCCAAAATTACTACTTCCAGAATGGAGTAGTAGTTTAATTCTCTGGCTTAAAAATACTACCACTGTTTTTTTTTAGAAACTAACACTTGACCAGAAACCAATGGTAGCGAATTTAGGAAAGGCAAAGAAAAACACTAAATCAGATACCAAAACAAAATGTAGTAACATTCAGTCTTCTGTATCAACACAACAGAACAGTTTTTTTAAACCAAATAAGTTAAGCAAGACTGAATAATATAGCACTTACATAATGTACTAGGCTACTAAAATGGCAACAGGCACCAATATTTTCATGCTGTTTACTTGATCATAGGTTCATAGGTTCATACTAGGCTATCTGCCCTAGGGCATTTATAAGCCACCCATTTTAAATTAATTTTGCTATGCCCTTTTTCGAGTTTAGTATACTGTGTATTAGTATACTGTGCCTCTGTCTAACAGTGACACAGAAGTGATACCCGGGGTAAACCTACGATCTTCCATCCACTCTTCAAGATTAAATGTAAGATTCCTCTTGAAGAGAGTCAATGAGGGACTCTGCCTAACCTGGACTGGGATTTTATTCCAGAGTGAAGGGAGCCTCTGGGTTATGAATCTGTCCCTCCAGCATGTCCTATTTATTTCAGTGCTGAGGTTCAAGTCTCTCGAGCGCGTAGCTCGATGGGATTTGGATTTTCTGAGGTGCAGCATGTCCATTAATTCCGGGTTGGACATGGCTTTATACGTCAGGCACAGATTGCCTCTGAGCAGCCGGTATGCCACTGAGTAGAGCTGGAGTTTCTTTAACCAGGCAGCATATGGCATCTGTTTGAGCCCTTTGATCCTCCTGGTGAGGTACTTTTGGGGACTTTCCAGTTGCTGCAGGTGTCTGATAAGGTACATCCCAAAAGGGGCATTGTACTCAATTATGGGCCTGATGAGGGATTAGTAAAGAGGCACGATGATCTCCCCTGATCTAGATGTGAATCCCTTCATGATTAGGTGGGCTATATAAAATGTTTTGCTAACCACTTTGGCCACGTGGTTGTCAAATGAGAGATTGCTATCAACTTGGGTCCCCAGGTCCCTAATTAATTCTTCTGTACTTAATGGATTACCACCTATGTGGTAATTTGTGGGCACTTTGTTTTTGCCAAAGGGGATGACTATACACTTTTTGGCATTTAGCTTGAGGCCATGGCTCTGGCACCAGTTGTCTGTTTCTATGAGGCCCTTTTGGAGGATGCTTGTGTTGGCTGGAGAGTCGATTATGGTGCCCAGTTTGCAGTCATCTGCGAATTTGGTCAGCCACAGTCCTTCTGTGTTGGCCTGTACCTCCGAGAAATATATACCGAACAAGAGAGGTCCCAGGAATGAGCCTTGTGGGACGCCACTTGTAACTGGTTTGGAGTATGACATGGCTCCAGCAATTCTAACCATGTGGGTTCTGTCCTTGAGCCAGTTTGCAGCCCATCTAGTGACATAGGGGTTTATATTTAAGCTGGTGAGCTTATCTATAATGCCCGAGTGGGGTATTGTATCAAAGGCTTTTGCGAGGTCCAGGTAGGCTGTGTGGACCACCTTCCCCTCGTCAATGGCCTTGGTGACTGTTTAAAAGAAATTGACCAGGTTTAAGAGGCAGGATCTGCCCTTAACAAAGCCAAACCGGGTAGGATCCAGTGTCTGTAGGCCCCCAATATCTTTATTTATGAGGTCCATGATGACATAGGGGTTTAGATTTAAGCTGGTGAGCTTATCTATAATGCCCAAGTGGGGCATTACGCACTCTGACTAGGCTTGTAAATTCCCTAGGGCAGATAGCCTAGTATGAACCTATGAACCTATGATCCTTTCCAAAGCTTTGCAGACCAAGCTAGTCAGGCTTATGAGCCGATAGTTTCCAGGATCCATTGAGGCACCACCTTTGTGGAGAGGGACCACTGTTGCTGTACGCCACTCTTTGGGTACATATCCTGTAGTAAGGCTGAGATTGAACAGTAGTTTTATGTTTGGGTTTACCTCTTCTTAGAGTTCATGTAGGATGCAGCCTGGGACACCGTCTGGTCCCATTGATGCTGTGTTTTTTGCTTTGGAGAGGGCGGCTCTTACCTGAGCATCTGAGATGTCAGGGGGGCAGCACTCTGCTGGGATAGATATTTGCCCTTTGGTGGGAGGAGTTTGCGCTGAATCTGTCAGCTAGGATGTTGGCAATGTCTGTGGGTTCGGTGTATTTTTTGTCATTTTGGACTAATTCTGAGCATATCTGGGAATTCCCACCCAGGTTCCTAACATAACTAAAGAAAGCCTTGTGATTATCCTTAGTGTCCTGTGCAATTTTTCTCTCGAAGCTGGCCTTAGACAATTTTATGAGTGCCCGTAGTTTTTTGCTAATACTGATCAGAGATGCCTTCCCTTTTTGGATTTTGCTCTATCATGTAGTAGCTTCCTCCTTCTATTGTATAGTTTGTTCATGGCTGGGGTCCACCAGACAGGACGCCTGCCTTTGGAGGATTGGGTCTTGGTTTTATTTGGGATTGCATGATCCATGCATTCCTGAAGGTGTTCATAGAATGCGTTTATAAAGGATTCTGTGGTCTGGGCCGTATTTTCCACAGGCCCGGGGGCTTTGAAGGATTCCACCTTGGTTTTGAGAAGTGTGAAATTTGCTTTAGAGAAGTTTTTCACTGTGGTTTTCTGGGCAGGGGGTGGGGTCGGGATGTGACTGTCCAGTGAGATTAGTTTATGGTCTGATCTTACCAGTGAGGGATACACTTCTGGTCTGGAGCATAGAGTCCCCATGTTGGTGATGATCAGGTCCAGTATGTTTTCCACTCTTGTGGGAGTGGTAACAAGTTGTTCCATAGCATTTGAGTTTATAAATTCTAGGAACCTTTGGGCTAGGGTGTTGGAGCTAGAGTAATGCTCCCAGTCTATGTTTGGGTAGTGGAAGTCACCCAATATAATGGTGTTTGGAGAGACCTTCATATTTTCCAGTGTTCTCAGGAAGGCCGAGTGGGGTTCCTGGGTTTGGAAGGGTGGTCTGTAGCAGGTTATAAACTGGAAGGAAGTTTTACCCACTGTTAGTTGCACATGGATAGTCTCTGATGCTTCGTGCTGTGCCACCAACCTGGAGGTGTGGGTATCTTTGCCGAATATTAATACTCCCCCTCCTTTTGTGGTTCGGTCCAAGTTTTGTGGCCGAAAAGCATGGTATGAGGAATAACCTGGTAGTGCTGGGGTGCTCTTGGGAGCCTTGAACCAGGTTTCTGTTACTGCACAGATATCTATGTTCTCCATGCTAAGGAGAGTTTTGAGTGCATGCATCTTGAGGTTTAGACTTCTGGCGTTGAGTAGCATTACTCTTAGTTTCTTATCCCTTGTGATACCTATGGAGGTGGGTTTGTCTTTTGAGCCTTGCCTAAAAAAGGCACTATGGGGGTAGCAAGAGCCTTTGCCAATATCCGAAAGCCCAGGGGTGACAGGTGCAAGCCGTCCCTAGGGAAGCATCGTGGCTTGTCGAGCATGTCATCCCAGGCTGACAGGCATTGGATCCCCTTTGAATGACACCAATACTTAAGCCAATTGTTGAAATTGATCATCTTGTCTTCATATTGTGGCATCATTCTTGGTGAGGGTAAGATGCTACTCAAGGTCAGGGTCATACCGGCCTGGGCTACATGCTCAGAGAGCTCCTCTATGTCTCTTTTCATGTAGTCGAGGGAGGTACATGTCAGGTCATTCACACCAGCATGGACAATGACTGAGTCATATTTGTACTTGTCTTGGAGTGCTTGTGTTATGTGGCAGATCCTAGCGCCCGACAGGCAGCTCACCATGACCTTCTCCTTGTTCAGCCTGGTGAGCGGGACGTCAGTATGCCTGACGATAGAGTCACCTATTACAAGTGTATCAGGTGTGTTGTTTAGCCTTAAGGGCTGTGACTGTTTTGTTTTGGGGTAGCGGTTGCTTGGGTGTCTGCTTTGGAGGTCTCTGCTGCTTAGGCAGATTTTTATTTAGAGCCTCCGAGTATGTTTTTGTGTGTTTATGTGTTTGGTTTGCTGTCGTGGTAGGTCTATGTGAGACTGGAATTATAGTGAGTGTGGTTTCCTTCTCCTCCTGACTGGTTACGCCAGTACTGAGTTGAGAGAGCTTAGCCTCCAGTTTGGCTATATGGTTGCATCTCTCACATGTGTTGGAATTTGTTGGGAGGAGGAGAGGGTTGTCTGTGTACATGAGGCAGTTTTAACATTGCCTCAAGATTCCCAGATTCACCAGCTGGACCGGAGAGGAGATTGACAACTGACCTTTGGACATGCTAGAATAGTATTGTGAATTCCTTTATAATTGAAAAAAGGGCCAATGGGGAACAAGGTACTCAAGGGGAGTTTGTGAGGGTGTAGTGCTTTTAATTTTTTAGTGCTGACTTACTGAGCAAGTGCCAGGTAACTTAAATGCAATGTGTTACAGGTAACTTAAATGCAAAAATGACAAACAGTAACTTTCTTTCAATTGAAACAAGGAAATAAGTACAGTAAGCAATGCAGATATCACTAGGGATCCACAGAAGCTCTGAAAAGCCGCGTTTTAGGTGGAATTAGCATTTCAGGGAAATAACAAGCAAACAAACAACAAACATACAAACAAAGCTAGATTCAGGAGGCCTGGATCTAGTCTATGCTACAGCAAACAAGGTGTACCAATTTCAGTAAGAAACAGTTCAAATATGCAGGCACTATAAGCCTTTAACCAGAAATTCCCAGCTCAGAAGGGCAGAGTCCAGCCTCTCCTCCCACAAGAGTGCAGACCACGAACCTTCTTAATGTAAAATAACTGGCCTGAAGCCCAAGTGCTTAAACCAGAACTAATACACTTTTAAAAATCCAACTTCAGTAACGTTTGACCATTTGCTCTTTGCTTGTCTTTGGGAACCTTTAAATTATGACAGCAAACAGGCTGCTTCGGCACTGTTTATTCCAGTGGGGAAAACAAATGAGCTAATATAAACTCAACTGCAAATTCAGCCTAAAATACCTACTTCCAGAATACAATAGTAGTTTAATTCTCTGTCATAAAAAATACCACTGTTTTTAGAAACTAACACTTGACTTGAAACATAGCTCTCAACCTTTTAATGCATGAAATGGGGACAAAGCCTACAATAATGGGGAGACAAAGGCCCAAAAATAGATTTTAAATATTATTCTTATGAACTTAGAAAGTTGCTAGAATAACTGGATTTGTGCTAGAATGCATTTTGTGAAGGATACAAACTCTGATAACTGCATGTAGTTTTTTAGTAATCCTCAGTGATTTTGCCAGAAAAACACAGATTTTATGAGGAACAGACCAAAAATATAAAGCAAAAATCTGGACATTCTGCAAAAATCTGGACAGTTGAGAGGTATGACCAGAAACTAGATGGAAACAAATAAGACAACAGCAAAATTTAGGAAAAGCACAGAAAAATACTAAATCAAGACCTCAAGACATACTTTAGCAATGCAGAAACAGTCAGGCCTTTGTTTAAACACAAAAGAACAGTTTTTTAACTAAACATTAAAAAGTTATTGTAAGCAAGCAATCATGCCTGACAGAGTGGACATTATAAAGGAAATAACACATATGCTGGAAGGGCGTTTATTCCCAGATAGCAACTAATCTGGCGGGCATTATTGTGTTTATGCAAAGGGATATCTGTTACATTATTTTGTATTTGTTTTTGTTTTTCCATGTGTGCATGTGTGTGTGTGTGTGTGTGTGTGTGTGTGTATGTGTGTGTGTGTGTGTGTGTGTGTGTGTGTGTATGTATGTATATATATATATATATATATATATATATATATATATATATATATATGTGTGTGTGTGTGTGTGTGTGTGTGTGTGTCTCTATATATATATATATATATATATATATATATATATATATATATATATATATATGTGTGTGTGTATAAAAAAACTAATGTCTTTCGGCTTTTCCACGGTTAGGGGTCGCTACAGTGGAACTCAGGTCCACTAATGATTGGCAGTGGATTTTTACGGTGCTGAGGTGCCAGCCCAATGCCCAACTTTCAAAGAAGGCACACCCATTTATGCATGCACCTACCTACATGTCTTTAAGCATCACTCGACCACAATATATATAATATATATATATATATATATATATATATATATATATATATATATATATTTTTTTTTTTTTTTTGGATATAAAATAGTTCCTTTGCCTAATCTTTCAAACTTATATAGCATATGTAATTGTTGTTAGAGGAAGTAATTTATATCCAAAATAGAACTTATGTAAGTCTCAAAAACCAAACCACCCTTGATCAAAACAAGTGCAGGTGGAAAAGAATTAGTATACCATTAAAAATACAAACAATTTACTCAGGAAGTAACAATCAGTTAAGCCCTTTCATCTCACAGAATGAGACTTCATCAGAACTGTTGCACATCACAAGCAAACTTCTTTTATACTAAGCCACATCAATAAACCAATTAGTAATTAAATTAATAAATAAAAAGCTCAATTGTCTCATAATAAAACTTAAGAAATAAACACAGCAAAATTCCATTCGTAAAAAAATATATTGTGTAATTGATGAACATTTAAAGAAATCCAGCCAGTCATCCTCAACTCCCTTTCCCATTTTGCACATGGGGTCGAGATGTCACTTTAACAGTAACAATCATCTTGAGCTGAGATGTACACCGCCAGGTAAATTATTCTATCACACAATTTACTAAAGTGCTCAGTATAGGAAACTTAAAAATATGTACTTACTAATTTAAGTATATAAACAAATATTAACTTAAAAGAAAAAATATATATGTATATATGTAAATATGGATATAGATATAATGGAATTCTGCTATATATTTTTTAAGTTTTAGAATTTCCCCCTCTAAGAAGATCCAGCCATATAAGTGAAAGGCAAAGGGAGATGAGGAACAACTACGGTACACCCCCAAGGAAGAGAGGAAAAAATAAACAGAAGAAGGTCAAAAGGAGATAGATATAGAAGAGCTATGTATATTAGATTCACTAGAAATGAATGTTAACCAACCTGAGGGAGTTGTCCCTGAAAATCTTGGCAGGTGTTTTATTATTCTGGCAGTTTTAATATATTCAACCATAGTGGTCTAGACATTTTATCTATACATTTCTCTGCTTTTAGGAAAGGATTTACATTTGTTCCTACTAAAACACTGATATTAGTGAAAATATGATTGATTTAAAGTGCTTTACTCACAAGTTGAATTTCAAGGTCATGCATGGAGAAGGCAGAGATAGATTTGATAACAACGGGTCTATATTACATTATTGAAGTTACAGAACTTCGAACACCATATGGTTGATACCATATGACCGAAGTAATGAAACTTCGAAAATGTAACAAAAAAATAAAAAACATTAAAAAAAAGTAATTTATTTGTAAAAAGAGTGTGTACAAGGCTCCCCTTCACCCCGTGTTACAGAACTTTGATTTTTTAGTAGAGACTGAAATTAGGCAGTATTTAAATAAATCCACTAATTATAAAAAGAAGAAAATATACAATCTTATAAAAGATGAATATTTAATACTGAGAGACTTAACTAATAACCACAATATTAGGATTATGAAACCTGATAAGGGGGAGGGATCATGATTATGGACTGCTGGAACTATGTTGGAAAAATAATTGATCAATTAAATAGCAATGAGAGATACACTCAGGTATCAAAAAATAAAATTAACACTGCTTAGAGGAGAATTGATCTTGCCCTGGAGGATCATTACCTTTAGGGGTACTAGACAGGAGTCAGTTAGAATTCCTAATGGTAAATAAGTCCTTAGTTCCATCCATTTTTGGAATACGGAAGGTCCACAAAAATGTCTCTGATCCCCCCTTAGGCCCATAGCAGAAGCTGCAGGTTTAAAAATGTACCCATTAGAGGTATATATAGATTGAAAATTAAAATCATATCTTAAACTACATCAACATATTTTGATTGATTCTTGGGATTATCTGACTAAAGTAATAAATTTGTTTTACTCTGCACCAAGGTTATTAGTCACTATAGATGTAATGGACTTATTCTCAGTTATTCCCCACAATTTAGAAGTCCAGTGGTTTGAGGAAGTCATCATGGAATGTGACTTTATTAATGAGACTGATAAGATTTATAGCGGAATATATGGAAATGGTTCTTGCAAATAATTTTGTTTACTTTGAGGGGGAAGTTTACAAACAGGTACATGGGGTAGCAATGGGTGCTGCCTGTGTCCCCCTGTTTGCTAATATGGTCCTTTACTTCTGGGAAAAATAATATGTTTTTAAATCTAATTTTTCTAAGCATATTACTTTCTGATTTTTTTTTTTTTTTTTGATTTTTAAGGTGAAATGTCTCAAAAAGGTAACTTGATGAATTTTTAGATTACATTAAAGAGGCCACAGATTTCTTAAAATGTACCTATTATTGTGATTTGGACAAAACTGATTTTCTTGATGTAACAATCACCAAGGATAAGCACTAAGGTTATTTCAAGGATCCATAGAAATGACATCTTCTCCAACTCTTACCTCCACTAGAGTAGTGAACATCCTCCCCACCAAAAGAAAAACATTATTAAAGGTCAAATGGTAAGACCAACACATATGACTTCACAGTTTGATGATTTTATGGATGAGATTAAATTGATTAATTGGCTATCCCCTCACTACCATCAATAGTGTAGCATGTGAAGTCTTACAAGGATGGGGTACAAAATATAGGCCATTGTTAGGAGTTGGCAAAGTTGATGGCAGAAGTTTTCATTCTGATGGACCAAATGCAAAAGAACTTTTTATTTAAGGTACATCCAAGATTCAAAAGAGTTTCAGAAATGTATTTGGAAATATTGGAATCTATTTTCAAGGATGCCAAACACTTTAGGTATTTTGAAGATTCCTTCTGCTTTTATGTTTAAAAGAGAGGACCCAACTTAAAAGATATTCAGGAAAAGGGGAGTAAGGAATATACAACAATTTCCAATAAAATCGCAAAAGGAACATATAAATGTACTTGCAAATAATGTGTATACATGGTGCATTTAGAAAGTCTACATATTCCTCAAATTGATTTGATCTTCCTGGCTAACAAGTATTTTAATTGCCGCTGAAAAGGAGCTGTATGCTTTGCATATTACAAGGTTTGTTTTGCCTACTATATGGGAAAAATTGAGATGTCCCTTAGGGGCAGAATTCATGAATATTACAATGATATTAAGAAAGGAGTATATACTAACTCTGTGAGTGAGTGTGTGGGGAGTGTATTTCTATCTTGGGTAATAGAACAAGTTGACCTTAGACCCCCCCCCGGGCTGGGCAATGGGGAAACATTTTTGGAGTACTGTGAACTATGGTGGCAGTCGAAATTGAATGTCAATGCACTGCCTGGATTGAATGACCAAGTGTCATTTTCCCCGTTTTGAAATTAAGGGCTGTAAAACTTTAATGTAACAATATAAATTTTTATACACCTTTTTATGCCTCTTATTCCCTTCTAGCTTCAATTATTATTTTTATTTTTATATTCATATCCATATTTACATACTTTTTCTTTTAAGTTAATAATTGTTTATATACTTAAATTACTAAATGCATATTTCTAAGCTTCATGTCCTGAGCACTTTAATAAATTGTATGTTATAATAATCAGCTATTTCTTTAAATGTTCATCAATTGTACAATATATTTTTTCTGCTAATGGAATTTTGCTATGTTTATTTTTTAAGTTTTATTATGAGACAATTGAGTTTTTTTATTGATGTGGCTTAGTATAAAAGTTTACATATGATGTGCAACAGTTCTGGTGAAATCTCATTTCATGATTTAAAATCACTTAACTGATTGTTATTTCCTGAATAAATCATTTGTATTTTAATGATATTTTTATTTATTTATTTAACATTTGTTAACCGAGAAAGCCCGACTTGGAACAAAGAAAATTTTCAGTGGAGGCTAGGGAAGAAATGCCCCAGATGCATGTCTTTGTAACGTGGAGGAAACCAGAGTACCCAAAGGAAACCCACACGAATGCAGGGAGGACATGCAGACTCCACACAGAAGGCATCCCAGCCGAGAATCAAACCGAAGAACCTCTTGCTGTGAGGCAACAATGCTACTGCTGCACCACTGCGCTGTCCAATATGCTGATTCTTTTCCGTCTGCACTTGTACTGACTGAGAGTGGTTTGGTTTTTGAGTCTTTCTAGCTCAGCAATAGTGGCTTTGTTGTTTTTTGATTACAGCTTATGCAAGTATTTAATGTCTACACACACACATACACACACACAAACACACACACACACACACACACACACACACACACACACACACACACACACACACACATACACACACACATTCACATACATACCTAGAAGAAGATCTAGAGACCCACACACAATTAGCAGTTGATTCCAATTTGTTGAATAAGTAACCCTCAGATGTACCATTGTGATCAAATGAATTACAACAGGATCATCTAAAGAGCAGGAAAATATTTGTCCGTGTTACACAGAATTCAAGGCATTGCAACATTCCCTCCATGCCTATTGTCCCTGATTTTGCTGCATAGTTCTGCTCTGCACCTTCTACCATTCTTGATTTGCTGGTAAATCCCTAAGGAATAAAGTCATTCAACAATGCCAGGCATTAGAATTTCATATTCCTTACTGTTCATGCATACTGATGGACTGCCTGTTGAAATCATCTCTCTCTCTCTCTCTCTCTCTCACTGACACTCTTACACATACAAATATCAATGCACGAACACACTCAGATGAGTGCACACATACATGTGCGCACATACACACACACACACACACACACACACACACACACACACACACACACACACACACACACTCATTACTTTTTATTTACTTTTTTTTTAATTTTGTACTTGTTAAATAGCAAAGCCACATTTAGCAAGCATAAAAAATGGAGATTGTTTGATTTTTGTCTGAGTGCCATGAAGTAGTGGACTTGATTTTATCTGGCAGGACCTATACATTAACACTCTGCTGGAGAATGTTCATTCTCCAACAAGGGTGAAGATGTACAAGCTGCCCCTAATACCAAACTGTATAATATATCACTTATAATTCATTTGTCCACTAAAAATACAACAGAAACAAGGACGTTCCTACTCTTTAGATGAACAATCAGCTCAAATTGCCAATTTTAGTAATCTCATACCTTGTGTTCTGTGCTTGGCTTTCTAGGTCCTTTGAAGTAAGACAATAAACAGACTGCCTCAGCACTCTTTATCCCAGCAATGACAACAAAAGAGCCAATAGAAAATCATTTAGGAATTCAGTCAAAATGGCCGACTTCCAAGATACAATAGTAATTTATTTCTCTGCCGTAGAAGTACTTCCACTCATTCTTACAAACTAACAATCAACCAGAAACTGACTGGAAAACTTATAAAGCATCAACAAAATTTAGAAAAAGTGGAGGAAATCACTAGATGAGATAGCAGAAACACTTTAGTTTTAGTGGCATTAACAGCCAGACACCTCTATAAACACAGTGATCAATCTATTCAGAACCCATTTTTCTCATTTTTACACATGGGGCAGGGGTGTCACTTTAACAGTAGCAATCATCTAGAGCTAACATTCACACCACTGGGTGGCTAGCCCTACCTTGCAAACACCGTCATCATCTTGTGATTCATAATAATACATTCATACAGTTTCAACCTTCTTTGTAATGCTAATCCTATCGTAATCAATATCTCATTGTTAGATCCCTCCCTGATTAAATACTTGCAAAGTGTCACTGTGAACATGTTTCATACAGTGTATATAAATGCTCTTGGAAATAATAAATACAAAAAATGTATAATATAGGTCAATAAACAAATGACTATAACAGTTGTAAAAGTTTTAAACAACTGTGAACATAATACATAAAATCTCAATGATATAACGTAAATGTTACTGCTGTATATAAATCATACTCTTATTGCATTTCTGTATTATTCATTGAAAGAGATGTGACTAACAGTAACAGTTAATAGTGACCAAGCAGAACAGACAGGACCTTCATTCTGTAAAATTAATCTTTGTGGTTATGTCATTTGCCTGACTTCTTCTAAGAAGGATCCCTCAAGTTGATAACAATGAGTTTCCAATAAAAAATAGATTCTCACACTATTTGTCCTCTTAACAATTAATAGCTTCACAGGGAGCAGCCTTTCAAAATGATGCACTTTTTCCTTTAAAAAAATTAAATATTCAATTCAAATAATTCTAGCAAGCAGGCTAGTTTTAAGTTAGTACATCCATTCAGTTTAACACAATTGAATAAAACTTCTCTAAGGTACACTCAGTCCTACAGAGAATTATAACATAAAGATAAGAGCAATTGTGATTTTTATTTGTGCTAATCACACCATTTAAACTTTGTGAAGGAAAGTAACTCTTGTTTCCTGTAGTGAAGGTACTTTTCTAAACCCTTTTGCAGATTTTGAGTTCTTTTGTATTTATTTCTGCCTAGTTATATCCAGTTGCCTCAGCTTCCTAAGGGAGGTTGCTTCTTTTGTCACGTGTCAGCTGTTTTCATAGGTCAATGGATCTTTGACAATTTACTTTATCTGCAACTTTTAATGAATTTAGTATGAAATATTTAGGGATAACCTTGGTGCAGATGCTTATTTATTCCACTAGTACAGCTAGTACAACAAACCATGGGTATTCTAAAGAGCCTATCTCCAACCCATGGAATATTTTCTATTATACAATTACCCCCCATTAATATTCCAACACGTGCACGCTGATTGGTCAGCATGCCCATTGTAAATCTGACTTATACTAATGGAAAAAGGTTCGGTCGCCTGGACTTTTTCCATTAGTATAAGTCTTTACTTTTTTTTGTTAGGCAGCAACGGAGAACTGAAGAGCTCCATTGCTGTAATCTCGCTATGTTAAATGAGTTTAACATAGCAAGATATCTTAAAAAAAAGCAACAGAGATCTTTCTTTCTCCGTTCCTTTTTTAAAAGCTGTCTCACTATGTTAAACTTGTTTAACATAGCGAGACAGCTTTTAAAAAGGGAACAGAGATCTTCCTTTCTCCGTTGCTTTTTTTAAAGATCTCTCGCTATGTTAAACTCATTTAACATAGTGAGACAACTTTAAAAAAGCAACGGAGATCTTCCTTTCTCCGTTGCTTCCTCTACACACAGCTCTGATGTACTGCTCCAGGATACAGGGCTGCTGCAGAAGGGCAGCATGGAGGCATTATACAATGCCATTATTTAAGAAAACTAAGTATTTTTTTCTTAAATAATGTCATTGTATAATAGCAATAACCCACATCTGGGTATGGGTAATGCTGGATTTACCCACGGTTGTCTTTTTTGGCCACTTGGGCTTCACCCTCATGACCAAACCACACCAAGCGTGGGTAAATCCAACATTACCCAGACCCAGGCATGGGTTATTGCTTAAATGTTATTGAACAGATTTTGTGCTTTTGCTTGGGAGTGATATTTTGGGATCACTGGACAAACTTTTTCTGGCCAGTAATACTTAATTGGTCCTGATGTGATTTGGATCCTAGATATCTCAACTGTTTGAATTATATTTCCTTTTAACATCAGGTAGCTTTATGCTTTTTCCCCTACAGTAAGTACAGTCTACACCTCAATTCCAGGACCAAATATATATTTTTGTTTGTATGTGCATGTGTTTATATATGTGGATGTGTACACATATGTGTTTGTGTGTGTGTTCTATCACTGCTTATTTTATACCGTTAAATGTTAGGAATCATTGGCACTATAAGACCTTTTTTAGTTTTGGATTTAACAAAAGTTGACTTACAGCATAACATCTAGTTTTCCAACTGTTATTTTTATAGGTTATCTGAGAATTTAGACTTGTTTATGATGGGCATCTCTTTTCCTGAAAATCTCATTTTGGTTCTTTGCCCATCTGAGCATCCATCTATTGAGTTTTCAACTTTGTTACTTTGTAGGTGGCTGCAATTTATGAAAAGTCATAGAAACAGTACTAGGAAATGCTCCTCTTTTGCACACCCTTATCTGGGTAGCTGTGTGTGTGTGTGTGTGTGTGTGTGTGTGTGTGTGTGTGTGTGTGTGTGTGTGTGTGTGTGTGTGTGGAGGGGGGGGGGACTAGGGGTAATAAGGTGCTAACCCAATGTGATTTGACTCAAAGATCAGATCCTCCTTGCCTTCAGATGGTACTTCAAGAGGTTATTTTTTCATCTCTGACCTTTAAATAGGACCATTTAACCAGATAGTCTGGATCAAGGTGAGTCACATAATGCCAGATTGATTAAAAATAAATATATTATAACAGATCTGATTCATATGGATGATTTTGCATTCATCATTGAGATATGGCTGGATGAGAACTATGGCTCTTGCCTTGAGTCCTGTGTTCTGCCAGGCCACCATGTTAAACACAGCCTGAGAAAGGAGAATACTGGTAGTGGTGGTCATTTGTTTTTCTTCTGATCAGAATTTTTCTTCTGATCAGAAATTGTCAAGTGTATCAGCTAGAACATTCAACACTTTTGAATATATCATAGAAACAGGAATGAATGGCAGATCCAGTTTTGTGTACCATCCACCCAGTTACTTGCGGCCATTTCTAAGGAAGATCATAAAGTTCCATGGCCTTGCAGATCAGACTCGTTAGACTGATGGGACGGTAGTTCCTGGGATCCAAAGTGGATCCCCCCTTGTGGAATGGGATGACTGTAGCTGTGCACCACGCTGTGGGCACGTAGCCTGAGGTGAGGCTATGGTTAAACATGACACATAGGTGAGGTGCCAGTTCATTTTGTAGTTCTTGCAGTACACAGCCCAGGATGTCGCCTGGTCCCATGGATGCTGTATTCTTGGCTTTGGAGAATGCGTGTTTTACCTGAGTGGCCGTGATTACCAGAATTTGGCATTCTTTCGGTATTGAGATGGTCCCTTTAGGGGGTGATAGGGGGGGCGAAGTTGGCACTGAATATATCTGCCAGGATATTGCAATATCCTTGGGATCAGTATATCTAGTGCCATTCTGCTGTAGCTCAGAGCAGATCTGAGTATTATCATTTAGATTTTTGACATAGCTATACGATGCCTTGTGGTTGTCTTTGGAATCTTTGGCAATTTTGTTTTCATAACTAGCTTTGGAAGATTTTATGAGGGATCTCAGCTTTCTACTGAGGCTGGTGAGGAAGTTTTTTGAATCCTGGGTTCTTCTTCTTTTCTGCAACAGTTTCTTCCTTCTGTTGTACAGCTTGTTTATACCAGGGGACCACCAGATTGGCTTCTTTTTTTTAGAGGACAGCTTATTGGTTCTATTTGGAATGGCTCAGTCCATGCACGACTGAATGTGCTCATACAACACCTTAGTGTAGGATTCAGCAGTTGAGCTTCCAGTTCCCATCTGCATTCTAAGTCTATGGTTTGTTGAGAACCATGGTTCAATCATAAGTTAAGGAATATGCATAGACTGGGGTGCAGGCTGGAACAATAACAGGTTAAGCCACACTTTCATAAAGACAAGCTTGGCCTTGACAAGCATTATGCTCAACTCCAGATAATAATCTGTACAGAGAAAGTCCTGATTTTGGCTAAAGAGATTTCCACTTCATGGGATCATCTACTAGCACTCTTTCTGATGGCAGAGAGTATATGTAGTCTGGCTGACAACCCATAGTCTTTTGCATCTAAAGAGAATAATTTGTAAGCAAGATTTATTTGATTAAGCATTCCTTTCTGTAGGATTCATCCATCGAATAGTGTACTTTGATTAAGGTGGGTGATCGCTACTCTTATTTTGGGTTGAGTTTACTGACATGGGCCAGCTGATGACTGTGGTGTCATCCAAGTATATGACTACTTGTGCAGTTGCTTCTGCCCCATAAGGCTGTTAAAGTCCAACTTTAATTTCTATGGTACATTTATTTTGTTAATTATTCAATCTTTTTAATCTCTATTCATAAAAAAATCCTTATAGGCTGGAAGCACACTGGAGAATTATTTTCCAGTCACTAATCTTCTTTTAATTGTGAAGGAGCATAATAATGTGGTTTAATTACAACAGTATCTCTATTTAACATCTCACAGGCTTATTTGACACCCCATTAAGTCTGGTTTTAGATCTCAAAATAGTATAAAAACTCCTTTTATAAGAGTGGCACATGATCTCCTGAATGAAAGAGAACAATTTAAATATTCCTCATTAGCCCTCTTTTGCTTCCCTTTGACACCGTGGACAATGGAATCATTACGGAGCATTTGGGGTCACATTGTGGTTTAATTCTTGCCATATCCATCATGTTGTAATGGCTCTAAACTCTTAGAACACCAGCCCACATGAATTGGTACATCACAGGTCTTGATTTTTTGTTTCTTTGTTGTTCACCCTATGCATGTTCCCATTCAGAGAGTTCATGGTTAAAATAAGTACTTCTTATCAGTCATATGCGGATGACATTCAGCCTTATTTCCCCTTTTCTCCAGATTCTATATCATATTTTTCACTCTTTAAATATTGTTTAGAGTCAAATTTAGTTTGGATGTCCATGAATCAGACCATTTAAAGTTCATTCCAGATAAGACTGAAGCTATCTTGGTGCATCCCATTATCCATTTGTCTCAACTTGTTGTGGTTTCTCCATTGGTTATCTGGTGGGGAAATCAGTTGTGTTTTCTTTCTAACATATTTGGTATTGACTTTATTCTTAATGACAAGCTGGCATTTAAGTACTAGGGTGTCATCGGTTTTCAGGATGTGTTACTTCCATCTGAAGAATATAGCAAAGATCACGTACTTTTGTACCATCAGGGTGAGTAAGGCTGCGATTTTATCTCAGCCTGATTACAGCAATGTCCTTTACCTGGTACTTGCAAAGGGTGATTTTGCAGGAGTACAACTGGTGCAAAATTTTTGGTCCAGGTTAATGATGGGCATTTCAAGAAATGGCCATGTTATGCATTTGCTGATTGATTTACATTAGATGCTAATTGCAGCAAGATGTATCTTCATGATTCTTAATTTCACCTTTGGAGCCCTACATGGCTTATGTCCTGTTAATTTCAAAGACTCACTGGATCACTACATCATGGTTTGGCTGCTCATATCATCAGGTGAGCTGCTTCTAGCCATTCCAAAGAATCAGTTAAATACTGCTGATTAGATTAATTTCAGAGAACTCTAATTTCAACTACTTTAATGTCATCCTTTGTAATCATCTACTTTTCCTGATTAATGTATGTGAAATGGAATGGGGGTCTCTTAATGACCATCTTTACAAAAGAACCTTTTCTGTCTGTGGCAGAAGCTATTCTCCTTTATTTGGTATTAAAACATGGATTTTAGTTTTTAGAGTATGTCTTAAATGGATGCTGAGATTGCCTGTCACTCTAGTTTTTGAATTTGCCAATTGGTATTTCAGTTTTTCAGTTTTACTTGTACAATAGTCTGGCATCCTGATAACTTAAATCAATAAATAAAATAAATTCCTCTATGTTGTCAAGCAGGTAAGATGTCTGTTGAAGTGGCTTGTCCCAAAACATTTTTACTCTCCCATCCTGCTCTGGCTGCACCCCCGATTCTTCCTCTACCTTGTGCTGGCTAAAACGTCCTTTGGATTAATGGTTACAAAATATTCAGTCTACATTATTTCCAAAAGATTGCCAGGAACAACTCCCTTAACTTAGTCTTAGCTTTCTTCCCAGATGCTGCATGTGCCACAGTACTTGTTCCTTGCCTACAGCGATACAACAAACACCAACATCCCCCTATGTTTTCCATGCAACATTTCCGATACAGATTCTGGCTATTTCAATGTTTCTTCCAACCCTACCCCTCATACTTCATCCAATCACAGTATAAAATAATTTATGATAACAAGCCTGGAATGAGGATTGGTGGTAGAGTCATATAAAAACTTCTTAGAAGAATCTTCCAGTACCTCAGCCAACCAAGCAAATGATTAAGCCTCTAACTGGATATCAGCCAGCCATATTATAGGAAATTGTGTACATAATACCACTGCTGCCATCAATATTAGCCCCTCCTCCCATACCAGAAATATTCCCTGATGGTTGCAACAAAAATGCCCTCATCTTAAGTAACCCTAAGTTCAACGCTATAATCAATGAAGGAGAATAACAAAATAAAATGCCATTACAATATTACATAGGACAACAAGTTATATGCCCAGCTATACACAATTGGAAATGAGGTAAACACTAGATCTTGTCATCTCAAATATAGCCCATCACTGCAAAAATATTACTATAATGCTAAGTTCCCTCAGTGATCATTGTCTCTACCATACTGGCCCTTCAAATCAATAAATCCACCCTCCCAAATTGTCAAAGGATATCCTTAAAAGAACATAAATTCTCATCAGCTGGTCTCCCCAATACCTGCTCAAGGACCCAGCAACATCCTTGTCCTTATTCACTAATATTATCTAATTAATCAAGAACGTTGTTTTCCCTTGTACATGCAGAAAACTGACATGACAATTTTGTCTCTGGCTTACAGGAAACATTAAGAAACTCATAAAACAAAGGGACGCAGCCCGGTCTAATTGGAAACAAAACCAAAACAGCATTCTATTACAACAAAATTACTTCAGTCTGAAAAAAAAACAGATTAGTAACAAATTCAAGTAAGGCATTGTACCTATGTTCCAAACAAATGGCAGCTTCTAGAAATCCAAAACAATTCTGTTAAGAAAAAACTTACTGGGCAAACCTACAGGTCCTCTAATACTTACAGGAGTCCAACTCATAATTCTAAAAGTAATATGGCAGAATATAAATCCTTTCTCATCTTTCCCATTTAAGATATCACAAATTCTTTTATCTGCACAAATTAGTCTCACCCATCATTCACTAATAACAATCAACATCAACTCTACCCTCTTGCTGGATATGCTGCAACGTTCTACTTCTGGGAGCTCTATATAAAAGTAAGCAACTGGCTACTAAAAATCTTGATCCACTCCTATCCAAAGTATTTATTTTTCATAATAACCTTCATCATGAAAGTAGTAGATAAAATTGCCAAACCACTGACATATGTATACAGTTTATCTGTTACTACTGTAATCTTTCCATTAGTTCTGAAACATCCATAGGTTCATAGGTTGATACTAGGCTATCAGCCCTAGGGCCTATACAAGCCTAGCCATAACAATTCCCTGGATATTTCTTCCCACAATATTTACTTCTCTGGACCCCTGTCTAGCAGAGAGACTGACATCATCGTTCTTCTTCCCAAAGTTCCATACTTTGACCCTAGCCAAAATGTTTAAAAAATATATAAACAACTACTCGCTTTAACAGTCATGGCCTCCTGCCTGACAAACAGAAATGCCATCAGTACTACCAAAGCCTTTCTTTCTGCTGCAAACGTGATTTACAGTAATATCAATGAAGGGCTCATTACTGCTGAAATCTTTGCAGACATGGCCAGGACATTTGAAAGAACCAGAACTAACTTCCTTCCAAGCTGCAGAAATGTAATTTTGATGAAAATACAACCATCTGGTTTGAGAGCTACATTAGAAATAAGACTTTTCGAGTCAAATTGTAGTACCCAGCTATCCACTCTTGAAACATTGAATACTGAAGTCCATCAAAGCTCAGTTTTGAGCCTTTACTACTTTCTTTATTCATTAATGACTTGTCAGAATTTTTGCCACTTTCAGTATAATTCTATATGCAAATGATATTCATCTTCTACGGAGGCTAATAAATGTGTAACTGGTCTAGAAACTCATCTCCGATGGTCTTCTCCAAATCTTTGCAACTGGACATCATCTAACGATGTTCTGATTAATCACAACAATAAGGTTATGTTGTTCTCATCAAAACATAAATCCCACCAGCTTACAAGCATTTGTATTGCAGACAATAAAAACAATATTATCCTCTTTGTCTCTGAATATAAGTATTTAGGCCTCCTCTTTGATTAAAGTCTCACCTTCTCCTTCCACATTGATAGCATTGTTAATAAAGTTCTTTCCAACTGAAACTCTGCTACAGAGTTCTTCACATTTTTCACCAACAGCTAGAATGGCCTTAGCCAAAAATGTATGTCTACCTAAATTGGAATATGGCTTATCCCTTTTGGCATTTCATTCCACCTACAATACCAGAAGACTAAAGTCTACAGAAAATAAGACCTGCAGATTTGCCCTTCTGACTGATTCCAACACTCATTACTCCCTCTGTTTGGAAAAGTTGAACTGGCTTCCTATTACCATAAGATCAACCTTCTTACTTGGCACACTAGTTTATAAAGTAATAAAAGAGGGTTACTGCATTCCATTATTATGGTTAATTCCGTTTAGACAGCAATCATGCTCTCTGCAAAATTCCCAAGATAACAACATTGGCCATTTTTAAAACTGCTCTTGGATAATGAGCTTTCTCTATTCTGGAACTAGCCGTATGGAATAGTCTCCCTTCCAGTATAAATGGGAAAGTGTCCTTTGACAATTTCAAATAAAGCTTTTTCTGAACATATCCACAAAGACTACACCTGTAAATGTTTTAGAAACAACAGTTGAGTCCCCACTCTTAACTAAACACATGTTATGTTCTTTTCTAAAATTTTCTATTTGTTCTCTCAAATATTTTCATCACTGTAATGTAGCAATCATGCTTTTATAGGATTATAATGAATATCATCGTTGCTCAGTGGTCAAATTTATATTTGTAAATATATTATTTCTTATGCAAAGGGGGAGGAGAGCGTAAGGCAGATATTAGATTTTAGCATATTACAACAGTTTCACAGTTCTGGATATATTATCTGTGTGCCAAAGGCAGAAAAGTTTCTAAAAATTACCAGTTTAACCAGAAGTTTTCAAGCATTACCAGCTTAATCAAGTTACTTGACCAACCAATTCTTCCAAGCAGATTATTTCCAAGCGTTACCAGCTTAACTGAAATGTTTAAGCATTACCAGCTTAACAGCATCGTATAATCAACCAAAACTTCTAAGCTAGTATTCCAAACAGTGCAATATTAACAGTGTTCCGCTTCTCGGCCAATAAATCCCTTATATGAAAACAGCAATGTTCGTTTCACCTTGTTTCACCAACAATAAACGGATCGACCAAGACAGTAATCCAAGAACCTTATATTTATTTAAAATACAACAGATTGGCAAGCGCTTTCACCCATAGGCTTCATCAGGCCACTTATAACTGATATACATTTCAAATGAATTTATAAACTAATTCATATTAACGTCACTTCCTTTAGTTAATACATCACTTCACCCACATTTCCAAGCTTACGCGTTTTTTATGTGTATTATATTAAAAAATCAATATGCAAAAGTTGCATTAAAAGCATAATCATTCCTAATAAAAGCATACTCTAGGTTAAAATGACTACATATATACATGGAATAAATCAACTATTTCACTTGTATACATTTAGCGCTTTTCATGCACTTTTATATATACTAAATCAGTATGTAAAAGCTGTATTTATGCAATATTAAGTAGGTGTATTTGAATTAATATAAATATTTAACTATATATTTCAAACCTAAAAATATAAATATATTATAAATCTTATAATAAATAAACAAAATGAATAATACACATATAATATAAGCGACGATGTGCACTAAAACTGAATGGTGAGCCATAATGAAATGTCTCAATATTATTTTGAAAATAAAATAAAAATAAACATGAATTAATAAATAGGTAAACATATTTAGCATTACTCACACAAAAAACTTTTGTAAGAAACTTTCATAAAAATATATGTATATCATTAGATTATAGTGTAAAGCGCATCTCTTTCTACTAACTGAAAATTCATATCAAATATTTAAGGCTCAGTGGTGTACTTATAATTTTGAAGATACTGTCTATAGCTCTACATTGTTTTTTATAAAATCCATTAAATCACTCAAGCCTTATTCTCCATTACAAACAACTTTTTCTGCAAGTATTTCAGTTGACCACCAAACTTATCCTTTTTATTTTATTCTTCCCCTACTTAACTGCTCAATGGGCATCATGGTAAATTGATGGCCATGCAAAAATTCTGTCCTGTCAACTTATGCAGTTACAGACTCCTGATATATTCATCCAAGAATCTAAACTTTGCATCTTTTACATGTTTTTCCTTGACATTCAAATTAATTATTCTTTTACCATCACATGAACATTCTGTGATATCCAACTGTTATTTCAATTAACATCTGTACACATTTCTTCTTTAGTACTTGATAAATCAACTAGAGTTTCTATATTTCAAGAAATCATCACCACCGTGTGATTTTAGCCATCTCAATCTCTGCCATTTATGTCAAATTTCTTTCCTAATTAAAAAAAAAAAAAATTGCCTAATAAAGCAGAACATACAGGACAGACATGTACCCTATCAAGAACTATCAGATTTCCTGAAATCTGAGACATTCATTGAAACTAGAAACTTTATGCTGGAGCTTGCATACACTGAATAAGACAACATTCTATAGAAATCAAAGCCACATTTAGTTAAGGTTCTCTAACAGGATGAAGAATGTATACTAGGGTTATAACAGCGAAAAGAAGACGAAGTTCTCAGCATGAAGGAGAACTTAGAGTGAGTAACATAATGAAGGATATTGTCAATAAAGAGCAAGAAGAAGTAAGTCCTATTCTGCCGAGGTGTTACTATGTACCACATTAGTCACCAGAAGAAACACATTTGTGTATTTGTTATTTTCTTTTACATTTGCGAGTCAACTGCTCATTTGTTGTTAAAACACCAGTGATACTGGGTGATCATGCATGAAAATAATGAAGTACGGACATCTGTGTCATATCAAATAGTCCATAGAAAAAATACAGTGACAGCGTAGTATAATGTTCATTGCAGACACAGCATGTATGAAGTAACTCCCTGCTGCCTCATCTGCAGGAAGTTAGAAACAGTGAGACATATAACTAGGCAGGCTGAATGCAATTCTGTATGCACAGATAACCAGACAGAAGTATTTGTAACACTTCAGCTGATAAGAACCATATGAAGTTTCACTTATGCTGTATTTGGAAATACTTCTAGGTTTTAAGAAAATTGCTGTCTGTGACTGCAGTTACATGTGGATGCCTAACATAGGTAGCTACTGCTAGAATTCAAATAATATAATGGATAAAAAACAAAGATTTGCTGAACAAAGAATGAATTACTAAATATGCAGCTGCATATAGTTTGTGTTTTTGTTTTGCATTTAGCAATGTGCATACTAGAAAATGAAAAGACACAAAAGGAATTACATCAACAGAAAATCACAAGTACATAAATGGATACTTCCATTATTTTGTCTGATTCTGTTTTTTTTAGGTGTCGAACAGTATGTCTGGAAACTGGCTGCCAGAATACACAGCTGTGCACCACTATAGTTCAGCTGTCCTTCACACAACAGCAGCTTGCTCTAATGTTTACCTTCCCACTCATTTACAGCATTTTCCAGATTGTGTTTGCAGTCATTTTGGTACTCAGTAAGTTCTTATTTTATTTTACAAAACAATGCATCATAAGTTATTGCTTTTTTGAGTGAAGCAGTAATGCACTAAAAAAACTGAAAATGGCAATTTGAAAATTTGTTTCAATTCTACAGCCTATTTATTTTCCATATTTATATTTATATTTAATTTTATTTTATAGTTTGTTAAGTTTATGTCTTATACAATACATGTATTCTTCAGTCTTGAATCTACTCTGGTATCTTTTTTAATTTGAATATTAAAAAAACCCATTTACCATTTCATCAGTTCCAGTATTATGACCAATTCACATCTTACAGCTGATATTGCTCAAATAGTGAATATCTGGTTGCATCCTTGCATAAAGATGAATTGTTTAATTCATTTTTCAATCATTTGTTTGCAGCATCCACTTCATTCAGTTCTTATTCATTTCAAAGTTGAAGGATTTGTACTGCTTTGCTGGTGCTGGGCACCTGGAGGCAGATTTCAAAACCTTTGGAACTGCAGAGTGTAAAACCTCCACCATCCTGCTTCTGTTACTTTGAAGTAAGATGTCCATTCAGCCCCAGATGACATCATCCTAAAGGTTCACCAAATTCACTACTTCATAATGCCAATGAGTTAGGGCACAGGGACCAATTCAGGAAGTAAGCAAGCTATGGAAATGGGTCTGGGGTGGAGTGCTCACAGCTATGGACAAGACTGTGAGGAAGATACAAAAAGGCAAAAAGGAAAGATGATCCATATGGCCACATACAGATGAAGGCTAGCCATGTGAGTAAAAGGTATGGCCTAAAAGAGTTGGAAGGGAGAGCTGGAATGTGGAAGAAGTACAGTGCAAGGAGACAAGAGAATGCCAGCAAAGATGGTAAAGCATCAAATGTGAATAACAATCAAATGTGAATATTTAAAGGGATTTGGCAGGAGGAAGATTTAATTATTTTATTTTATTTGCAGTTTGTTAACCAGGAAAGTCCATTGGGCCAAAATGAGCCCTTTTTCAATGGAGGCCTGGGAAGAAAAGCTCCACTTAAACAATATTACAGCAGTGAAAAAACTAATACAAACTAACAAAAATATTACAAAATTTAAAAGTAACAAAAACTTATTGACAAAGTAATAATAATAACAAATCATTTTGTGGTATACACCATAACCAAGCATTCTGAGAATACATGGAATAAATTAGCATTCTGTAGGTCAAGGCATACAAATGCCTATAATGTAAGATAAATTATAAGAAGGTGTTAAGAAGAACATAGCAAGTGTTAGGTTGAATTTGTGAAAGAAAGCTTAATAGAAAGTAGGAGTCAAACGGATAAAAGTCAGGAAGGGTGAGAGCAGTAGCATTCCCAGTTAGAAGAGAGGTAGGAATTAAGCAAAGTTTTAAGATCATAGAAGTCTGGGAAGAAGCAGCAGTACAGAATGAATAATTTGCTTCTGTCCTCACAAAGGAAAGCAAAATGAGGTGCCATGCTAAAAGAAGTAGTAGAAAATGGGGGTAAAAAGTGAATAGACACCATGGCAGAGGGAGAGAGAGAGAAAGGAGATGGACAAGGAACTATACCCTTCGACAGGATAAACCGCATGGACCAGATTGGCAACTTCGTAGAGTCCTCAGAAATCTGGTCAATGTGTTCTCGTGTCCTCTAGTTCAAAACTGGCAGAGAGTCTAGAAAGACAGTAAATATATTAACCTTGTACAAGGAAGAGTAAGAAAAATCTGGGGAACTACAGGCCTGTTAGTATAACAACAATGGCAAGTATGGTCATTAGACAACCATAAGGGAAATGCTAGTAGCATTTCCAAAAGACAGCAATCTCCATGACGCAACCAGTCCAGAAGCAACTGTCATTTAAACATGACCCAGATATATGGCTTCTTTTCAGGTAAACTTGAGGGGGGCATACTAATTTATGTGGTCTAGCATGACTTAAGGAAGGACTTTGGCTTAGTCCTACACAGGAGGTTGATAGAAAAAATGGAAAAGCTATGTGTAGGATCTAGACTAAGGAACTGGATAGCTGGACAACTGACTGATGTGTACAGAAGGTTGTGCTGAAAGGGGGAGTGTTGAGAAGTGAGTAGATCACTAGTGGAGCAGTGCAGGGATTTATGATTGTACCTCTACTGTTCAGTGTGCTCATCTTAAATATATTTGAGATACTGGATAGTATCATCCCTTTGATAAAAAGACAGGTGCAGCAATGGAGAATGGGGGCAGGATTTGGAAAGGCTGAACAGGTGGGATGAAAAGTGGATGATGAGGATCAGTGCAAACAGTATTGCACTTATGTCAGAACAGCCTGGTGTGAAGTATCACATGGAGCGGAACTGACAGCAGAAGAGAAGGAAAAGAATCTGTAGGCATTGATCACACATGGACTCGATGAAAGAAGAAAGGGATACAGCTGAGGCAGCAGTAAATATAATGCTGGGTGATTCAAGAAGCAAAGAGGTAACACTTTCACTGAACTGGACCCTGAACATCTTGAGTACAGTATGCAGTTCAGGTGGGCCATTTAAGGAAAAGGACATTTGCTGGAATGAATCTAAGGGAAATCCATGAGTAAGGCCACTGGGATGAACAGGGAGCATCATGTTCAGATGCTAGAAGAGCTGGACCTCTCCTTAGTTTAGACTGAAACACAGAGAAGGCATGATAGTGATGCTCAAGATTATGCTAGGGAAATGCAGAGCATCATTCTGAACTGTATCGACAGTGGGAGAAGGAGGGACAACAGACAGCAAATTGCAGTGACTACATCCTGGAACACCAAAATTATTTTATTTATACACAAGGCTGTAAATTCATGAAATGGGAAGAGGGTGGAGGCAATATCCACAGAGACATTCAAGATGGTATGACAAGAAAGATAAAGAGGAAGACTGGGAAAAATAACTGGGATAAAGCAATTTAACCACTACAGCTCAAGATTTTGTTTTGTTCTTTGAACCTGCTTTCTTCTGCCTACTTTTTAGCACCCAGCAGAGCCCACAAAGAGCTACATGGCACTTATATTTAGAGATCTCAACTTTTATACCAAGGATACAGTTTAAAGGTTTGGTAGGTGATGTGTTAATATTAACTTAATGTTAACACAGTAACTTTTAAGTTTTGTTTAGACCTGCCACTCTTTGAGCAGGTAATCCTATCCAGCCTGGGTCACTTAACTGAGGGTCAAAGTCTGTTGACTTTAGCACCCTTATCAATAATTAGCTAGGAATGCAAAATACTATAAGGATATTTTTTATTCTTATGTGACAAAGACTTTTGGATAATAAGCAAATTAATATTGGTGCATCTGTAAGATGTGTATCACTAGAAAACCAATTATTATCTCATTCTCAAAGTTAGGTTGCATCCTCTATGAATTTCCATGTTTTTGGTCATATATCATCAACACATCTTATTATGGCATTGCTTTCAATAAAGCACATTCTAACATCCAACAAAGTTAGAGGAGTCAAGAAAATATAAATACCTCACAACAGTTAGCTGCACAAAACCAAACAGTCAACACGGCTGATAAAAGACGGATCTGGAATTTCGTCTTTTGTCAGCCGTGGAACTGCAAAGTTAGAGGAGTATTAACACTTCACATGCTTCCAGCCATCATGTACTAATGCCAACAACACATACCTCACACAGCTACACCATAATTTAAACAATATGCAAATCCATAGACAGGAATATAAAACTAACACATTGCTAACAAGCAACACAATAAAGGAACCATTATTTTTGTATCCATAATTTTCATTATACATGTGGTTCCTAAACTGTTTCTACACATATAACGAATGTTGAATATATTTTGTTTTACCTGTATATGCCATTACTGAGAGTACACCCGGTATCACAGGTCCCCCCTTATGCAATCACATCACCTTTCCTACAAGTATGCAACAAGCTACTCATAGATAGTTGGGTAATATGCTAACCATGACAGTTCAGTTCTTTAAATATATATAACTACATTTAACCAATATGATAAAGCCTATTATAATAGTATGAGATAGTACAGTTACTAGTATTGCTTAGGAGTGGTATGTCACCATATTGTTACAGTTAACTTTGGTGCACAGTAACTGCATTACCAAAATGCATGAAACAGCATCAATACTCTGTTACACATTCCATTACTCAGTTCATTGTTGTATACCTACATGGTCATACTGCAAAATATACCACATCATAGGAGTTATCAGCTATGTGTATACTCAGTTATAACCATACTGCATTGTGCACTACAATATTCAAGACATAGCTAAAAAGCTCAGATGTGTCTATAACTTTGTTCATCTTTTACTCCAGTAATATGTCCTGCATCATACATGTTTATCCCCATGACTTTTTTCATTTTTGCAAATCTGTAGTGGTTCTGTGGGATGTGATAACTCCTAATGGAGTGTGGCTCTCCTGAGCACTCATCTCCATGATACCACTACTATTAAGCATCACCCAAGTATTTAAAACCCCTAAG
>NC_056735.1:984981853-984994353 GCF_019279795.1 Protopterus annectens | reverse complement strand
TCCACAACAAGTACAAATATGACTCTATCATTGTCCATGTTAGTGTGAATGACCTGAGACGTACCTCCCTGGACTACATGAAAAGAGACATGGAAGTGCTGTCCGATCTTGTAGGCCAGGCAGGTATGACCCTAGCCCTGAGTAGCATTCTGCCATTGCTCAGAATGATACCGCAGTACAAGGACAAAATGACTGACTTCAACAATTGACTAAGCTTCTGGTATCATTCTAAGGGGATCCAGTATCTTTCTGCTTGGGATGACATGGTCGACAGACCAAGATGCTTTGCCACAGATGGCCTGCACCTATCACCCCTGGGATTGTGGCTACTGGCTAAGGCTCTTACTGCCCCTATAGTGCCTTTTTTAGGCAAGGTTCAAATGACAAATTCACCACTTTAGCAGGAACAGGCAAGCAAAAACTGAGGGTAATACTACTCAATGCTAGAAGTCTAAATCTCAAAATGCACTCACTCAAGGCACTCCTTAAAATGGAGAACATCTATATCTGTGCAGTGACTGAGACCTGGTTCAAGGCTCCAGAGAGCACCCTTGCACTACGAGGCTATAACTCATACCACACTTTTCGGCCATGTAACCTGGACCAAAACACCAATGGCAGAGGTGTGTCCATATTCATTAAGGATATCCACACCTCCAGGCTAGTTGCCCAGCATAATGCATCCAAGGTTATCCAAGTGCAACTAACTCTGGGCAAAACTGCAATCCAGACTGTAGCTTGCTACAGATCTCCCATCATGCCCTAGGATTCCCACTCCTCTTTTCTTGATGTACTGGAAAATATTAGGGTTCAACCAAACACCCTAATAATGGGCGACTTCAGCTACCCCACCATTAACTAGGAAAACTACTCATGTACCAACTCCTTAGCTCAACGCTTTCTGGAATTCATAAACTCCAATGCCCTGGATCAATTTATCGACACCCCCACCAGGGGCAACAATATCCTAGATCTAGTCATTACCAACATGAGTAACCGGTGTTCCACACCTGAAGTCAACTCCTCGTTGGTCCAATCCGACCATAAGCTAATCACCCTTGATATCCACATCCCGCCCCCACCCCCCATTAAGGAAACCACAGTAAAAAATGTCTCCAAAGTCAACTTCATGGTTCTTAAGGCAGAAGTGGTGAACTTCATGACACCCATGCGGACAATACAGTTGCGACTGCTGAATCCTACACAAATGCACTCTATAAGCACTTACACGAGTGCATGGATCGTGCTATCCCAAACAGAACCAAGACGCTATCCTCCAAAAAAAGGAAGCCAATCTGGTGGTCCCCTGCCATAAACAAATTGTAGAACAGAAGGAAGAAACTGCTGCAAAAGAGACCAAAATCCCATGAGTGGAGGAGCTCCCTGGTCAGCCTCAGTAAGAAGCTGAGATCCCTTATAAGATCTTCCAAAGCTAGCTACGAAAACAAAATCACCATTAATTCTAAGGACAACCACAAAGCATTCTATAGCTATTTCAAGAATCGTGATGGCAACACCCAGATCTGCTCTAAGTTACAGCACAACGGCACGAAAATTACAGAACCAACTGATATTGCCAACATCCTGGCAGATAGGTTCAGTGCTAGCTTTACCCTCCCTCACCCCCTAAAGGGCCCATATCTATAGAGGAAGAATGCAGAGTCTCTGTAATCAGAACTACACAGGTAAAAGCTGCACTCTCTAAAGCCAAAAACACAGCATCCATGGGACCGGACAAGATCCCATGCTGCATTTTACACGAACTTCAGAATGAACTGGCTCCCCACTTAAGCACCATGTTCAATAATTACCTCACATCAGGCTTTGTGCCCACTGAATGGCACACACAGCAACAGTTATCCCACTCCACAAAGGGGGAGCCCCCACTGATCCTGGGAACTATCGACCTATTAGCCTGACGAGCCTGGTCTGCAAGGCCATGGAATGTATCATCATGGAACTCATAAACAATGACATTGGTAACCTTCAAACTCTGGATCCCACCCAGTTTGGGTTTGTGAAAGGTAGATCATACCTCCTGAATCTGATCGACTTCTCTGAGGCAGTCACCAAAGCTGTAGATGAGGGTAAGGTGGTTCACACAACCTATCTTGACCTCGCCAAGTTTTTCGACACCATCCCTCATTCTGGAATTATAGCTAAACTCACTAAACTAGGTATAAATCCCTACATCACAAGATGGGTTGCCAACTGGCTCACTGACAGAACCCACACTGTAAAAGTTGCAGACTCCAAATCTGACTTCAAACCAGTGACAAGTGGAGTACCACAGGGTTCCATCCTGGGACCTCTCCTGTTTGGTATCTACTTCTCTGAAGTACAGACTAACACATAAGGCCTATGTCTAACGAAGTTTGCAGATGACTGCAAACTAGGAGCCATAGTCAAGTCTCCAAATGATGTGGACATCCTACAGAAGGGCCTCGCTGAGACAGATACCTGGTGTCAGAGCCATGGCCTCATGTATGGGTAAGAAGGAATGACAGACAGTACAATGCTTGTTATTTAACATTTAATGCAGTTAATATTGCCTGCAATAGGTTCTGTCAATAGGACCAAGATACCTTTTATCAGTGTCATTTGCATGATGTCATATGTGTAACAATTCATTATTTGAGATTACGACTGAATATAAACATCGGGAGAGGCTTACTGCCAGTACTTATTGCACATGCAGTATAAGAGCATCAGCATTTAAACACTAATAACTTTTAGAATATTTTATTTATATATTGTAAACCAGGATCGTATGTGCTTGTTTTAGTAATCTGATATCTGATAACTACTATTATCAAATAGTGACTTTCAATTTTTTTTCCTTCAGTTTATCAGCTGTACAAACGGCATTGTAGTAAAAAGGATCCCAAAGAAACTGAAAAGGATGGTAATGATGAGAAAATGGAGTCAGCGTACTCTATAACAAATGGTGGATTCACTGCATCATTTACAGACCCTTTGTCTGAAGTTAACAGTAAACTTTAAAGCATACTACAGAATTTCATCACTGAAAATATCATCCGAGAAATTCATCTAGGATATGAGCAAATCTTGCTCTGTATCTACCAACCACTTTTTCATTCATTGGCTTGGTTTGCATGTTCAACACTTAATTCAAATCTATTGCCACTATTGCTAGTAACTTTTCTTATGAGTAACATAAAACATGTCAAATGATGTCCTGACTACTAAGATAAGAATGTAACTCTGAAAAGAAACAATTACTGCAGGTAATTGTTTTATGAAACAACACATCAGGAAAAATAATTTCCTGTAAATATTTTCTGCTTTTATTTCCTTGGTGGTGGTGGCGGTGGGGAATAGTTGTGTTTTCAATACATTCACAGGTTTTAAATCTTCTTACAGGTATATGTGAAGTATGAACCTTTACTGTGAATTTGTATTGTGTAAAAACAGTATAAATGACAACAGATTACCTATTTAACATATAGTCCCTTTGAGTTAAGCAATGTTTTGTGTATAAAATGCTTTTTAATGCCTCAGAATGGACTACAAGCATTTAGAAGAAAATGTTACATTATTTTGAATATTTAATAACCTACGTGCCATATTTTTTTCTTTGACAATGACACATACTTTCCTGCACTGTATTTATAATATTGATAACCATGAACCACCTGAACATTTTTTGTATCATTTGTGTTGGCTTGAAGGCAGGTATATATTTCCTTATTGCTATTATTTAAAATAAATATAAGCAATTATCACAGTTAAAACCATGTAAGTTTAGTTCTTTCTCTGGCTAGTAACTCCTACAAATATTTGATTACCAGTGGTACAACCCAAATAGGGCTCTAGTTATTTAGTAGGCACCAAATGGACAATTCTTTCACATGTCAAGATAAGATTTTCTAGTAGCAGGATTTCTTGCCTCCTTTAATAGCTACTGCATTTTCACAAAAGCAAAGAACTAAAAGGTATAAGAATCCAGGCAGCCTTATTATATTTGAAATGAGAAAACCCGGCACAGTGGAATTCTGCACCACTAAGAACAGACAAAGTGACTTAGCAGCCTAAGTCACGAAGGTGTTGTCTATGATTTCATTTAATATGCCTGTGTCCAGAAAACCTTGTTGCAGAAAAATAAGCAATATGTTTAAAACTATTTTGGCATATATTTCTGTTTCAAAAATATTTTTGCATGCTTAAGCATTAATTCTGTTAATAAATGTGAAAAATGTTTGATGCAGTGTAGAGTATATAAATATCTCTTATTCCTAAGGTAAGCATAGCATGCCTTCCAGCATCACCATATCTTGAAGGTTCCAGGTTGCTGGCTAATTCCATTAATGATTGTAAGTTCCTGAATGTAGTTCTTCTAAAGAAAGTGATGGATGCCTTCAAACAATACTGAATTGCTAAATAAAGAACATTACACTTGATGAATGCTTTCAAACAATACTGAATTGTTAAATAATGAACATTACACCTCTGTGATATATCTCGATGACTGTTCTAGAGCTGCATGTAGGAATCCACATCTTTTAAACATAGGCTCATAGATTAGTACTAGGCTAACTGCCCTCATGAGCCATTTCAGCCTAGCCAATTACCCTATGTGAAGGTCAAACTCTGCATGTTGTGTTTCTAAGGTAAGCACCTTAACTATTATGCCAACCTGCCACCCTCCCAGAGAAAAGATGAGATCATGTTTCCTATGAAACCAGATAAATAGCTGTCAGCACAATCATTAAACTAAAAGTTCTACATTTTTGACTATCCAGCTTCAGCTACCTTTGGAAGAGAAGGGTGTTAATTCTTAAACTACATTGACTTCTTTAAAGTACTACTATCAACACTGTAATGTTCTTAAGTTAAAAAAATCACCCTCTCTCACTAGCTGATTAAGGCTAAAGTGATGTTTAGATTCTAATAAGACAAGAACATTATCTTGTGGCCAGAATAGTTAAAATAAAATATACCATGATCCCCCCAAAACGTGCATGCTGATTGGCCAGCGTGCCTGTTGTAAATCGAGTTATACTAATGGAAAAAGGTCCGGTCGCCCGGACTTTTTTCCATTAGTATAACTGTTTTAAACTGTCTCGCTATGTTAAATGGGTTTAACATAGCGAGAGTTTAAAATAAGCAACGGAGATCTCCGCTGCTTATTTTAAACTGTCTCGCTATGTTAAATCCATTTAACATAGCGAGACAGTGTTTTAAAAAAAAAGCAACGGAGAAAGCAAGATCTCCGTTGCTTTTAGTGTTTAGCTATGTTAAATGAGTTTAACATAGCGAGACAGTTTTAAAATAAGCAACGGAGATGTCCGTTGCTTATTTTAAACTGTCTCGCCATGTTAAACTCATTTAACATAGCGAACACTAAAAAGCAACGGAGATCTAGGTTTCTCCGTGGCATTGGCCCACAGCTATGATGTACTGCGCAGCCGTGCAGTACATCAGAACTGCCGGGTAGGCCAGACATCTGCGGAAAGCCAGTTAATAGGCATTATACTCTGCCATTATTTCAGAAAAGTAATAGTTTCTTTTCTTAATAATGTCATGATAATAGCAATAACCACTTCTGGGTGTGGTAATGCTAAATTTACCCATGGTTGGCTTTTTTGGTCCTCGGGCACCGGGACCAAACCACGCCAACCATGGGTAATTTAGCATTACCCACACCCAGGCGTGGGTTATTGCTATATTATACCATGACCCCCCTGAAACGTGCACGCTGATTGGCCAGCGTGCTCGTTGTAATCGAGTTATACTAATGGAAAAGGTCCGTCGCCGGACTTTTTCCATTAGTATAACTCGTTTTAAACACTGTCTGCTATGTTAAATGGGTTTAACATGGCGAGACAGCTTTAAAATAAGCAACGGAGATCTCCGTTGCTTATTTTAAAGCGTCTCGCCATGTTAAACCCATTTAACATAGCGAGACAGTGTTTTAAAGCAATGGAGAAAGCAAGATCTCCGTTGCTTTTTTAGTCTCACTATGTTAAATGAGTTTAACATAGCGAGACAGTTTAAAATAAGCAACGGAGATGTCCGTTGCTTATTTAAAACTGTCTCGCCATGTTAAACTCATTTAACATAGCGAGACAAAAAAGCAACGGAGATCTTGCTTTCTCCGTTTTGCTCACAGCTCTGATGTACCGCGCAGGCGCGCAGTACATCAGAACTGCCGTCACGATGCCAGACATCTGCGGAAGGGCAGTAAACAGGCATTATACTATGCCATTATTTAAGAAAAGTAATAGTTTCTTTTCTTAAATAATGTCATGTATAATAGCAATAACCCACTTCTGGGTGTCTGTAATGCTAAATTTACCCACGGTTGGCTTTGTTTGGTCCTCGGGCTTCGCCTCGGGACCAAACCACGCCAACCGTGGGTAATTAGCATTACCACACCCAGGCGTGGGTTATTGATATATTATACCATGACTTCCCAAACGCACGCTGATTGGCCAGCGTGCGTTGTAATCGAGTTATACTAATGGAAAAGGTCCGTCGCCCGGACTTTTTCCATTAGTATAACTTCGTTTAAACACTGTCTGCTATGTTAAATGAGTTTAACATAGCCAGACAGCTTTAAAATAAGCTACGGATATATCCGTTGCTTATTTTAAAGCTGTCTCGCCATGTTAAACCCATTTAACATAGCGAGACAGTGTTTAAGCAAACGGAGAAAGCAAGATCTCCGTTGCTTTTATGTCTCGCTATGTTAAATGAGTTTAACATAGCGAGACAGTTTAAAATAAGCAACGGAGATGTCCGTTGCTTATTTTAACTGTCTCGCTATGTTAAACTCATTTAACATAGCGAGACATAAAAGCAACGGAGATCTTGCTTTCTGCTTTTGCTCATTACTCTGATGTACTGCGCGGCGCCGCAGTACATCAGGACCGCCGGATGCCAGACATCTGCGGAAGGGCAGTAAACAGGCATTATACTATGCCATTATTTAAGAAAAGTAATAGTTTCTTTTCTTAAATAATGTCATGGTATAATAGCAATAACCCACTTCTGGATGTGGGTAATGCTAAATTTACCCACGGTTGGCTTTGTTTGGTCCGGGCCGCCTCGGGACCAAACCACGCCAACCGTGGGTAAATTTAGTATTGCCCACACCCAGGCGTGGGTTATTGCTATAATAATACACATACATACAGATGCCATGAGAATTGTTGCTGTAGGATTAGTGGGAAATGATGCAATGATCCCTCACTAGTTGAACATCTTTCAGATGACAGTAGGGATCAGCCTTCTTCAAGTTTATGCAAGTCAGTATCATGGATTATGAAGTCTACTAACAGAGTTGCATTATCATAACGAATCACTAAAGAAGTTATACTGAACACAATCAAACACATTTTCTGTTCATGGGAAATGCAAACAATACATTTGGAATATGCAATCACTTGGTAAGTTATAGCTCGTGATTTCTCGAGAGGAAAAAGAAACAGCTATCTCATTTAGTTGATACACACACACACACACACACACACACACACACACACACACACACACACACACACATATATATATTATACACACATATATTCATATACAGAAAATGTTAAGGCTTAATGCTAATTCATCTAGTGAAATCGCAGAAAAAGTCAATATCTGAAAAAAATTTAAACAAAATCTCACAGTATCTCCATAATGTGACAAAACTTGAAATAAATAAAAGCATCTGTATTTTTGTACATAATTATGATCAGATAGTAGATTTTTCAACATTTTCCCACATGGAAAGCTGATAGAAAATGTCATGTTTTCAGGCTTAAATCTGGGGGATATTTTTCTACCAAAAAGAAATGTTACATTGTAATATTGATAGGTACTTCCCCATGTGCACTGCATTCATCTCATTATTTTGTTTAAAAGATATGCCCCAGGATTCATGAAGCTTGGCATAAGGACGGTGTTAGCCTTGCGCCGACCGTGCGGTGTAGAGATGGTGCAGCAGCACCACATGCATATTAATGAAGGCGTGCTGCCGCAACGTCCACGTGCAAAGGAAACGTGTACGAGTGCAGGGGGCATGTCTAAGTACTGCACGGAGGAGTGAACATGGCTGCAGACGTGCAACCTAAAATGCTGACTAGTACAGCCTGCCTCTAATAATAATCACTCCTGTCAGTGTCTGTGGATACTGAAATGTATGCAAAGCATACAAGACAGTTTTGCGAACACCAAAATAAAAAGTAAACACAAAGGCACTTAGCTGAATATTGAGTCCCCGTCCCTCGAACAAATGACATTTAAAACCCCGTGCCCGTATTCCATTGTAGTGTTGATTGTTATTCCAAGTGGAAGCGAAAGGCAGCGTGTTAGTGTGCCGCTGCCATTTGCTAAGCCTAGCCCAATGGTTAGGGTTACCACCTGTCCCACATTGTGAGGGACAGCCCTTCTCTGGGCAGCTGTGTCCATACCAAAACCATTATAAACGTTAAATGTCCTGCGATTGTATGACATAATTATGTCCCATATTTTATGTAATAGTTCCATACAATACGTATTTCTGTATGTAAAATACCTAAATGTTACAAGAAATAGAATAAGCAACTAAACTGCTACAACAATAAGCTTTCATTTAGGCATAAAACTAAAGTACTATCCTTTGTACTGACCGTGGGTGTGTGTTGGCCTGTAAAATCTGATGTGTGTCCCAAAAATGTCCCATTTTGGTCATATGAAAAGGTGGCAACCCTACCAATGGTCAGAGCATTCGCTCAATATCTTCCCATTCATGGTCCAAGTCGTCCTTGTCTGGACGGCCAAAAGATGAACGGGTATTACTCGGGTCTACCTACCATGTCATGAAAGATAAGTATTTGCATGTACCTATGTGCGTGAAGTACAGCATGTGGAAGATCAAAAATGCTAGGGTAATCCTCACAAGTATACTAGTACCAAAGATATGTAGAGTATGTAATGTGTTCTGTTGACTGTGCCATGGGCCATCAACCAGAGAAGGGATGGATGGTGTGTGTGTAATATGGGGGTGGGGGGTGATGGGTAATGCAATAATTCGGCAAGGGGAGACTGGGTCGGATGCACAACAGGTGAACTAGAGGTGTACGAGGGAACAGTGGGTGAATCAGAAAGAAAACCAAAGAACAAACATTCAAATCTGCAATACAACCTGCCAGGCCATACTGTAGAACACAATCCCACAAACATATGAACATTAAAATGTGCGATACACATGTACAGAAATTTTACCGGCTCACACCCACATAATGGTCTGACCTGAAATGAGACATCCAACCCCAACACACCTGGATACATAATTGAATACCCATCATCCTCTCCACAGCACACCACCCCCCCTCCTGAACGTCCACCAAAACCACCCATACTCGGGCTGCTAGCTTGGCGCAGCCATATCTGCACAAAGTGACCCCTACTCATATCTAGTAGGCAGTCTCACCCTAGGCAGTCTAAGGATTGAAACTATTTATCCCTTGCATGTATAACCATACCTCAGAGTCATTGGTCCCCACAATTTTTGGATATCCCTCATGGGATACGTATCTGTTCTAAACATTAGACTTCGTGTCACGACACGATATCCAGTCCCGTAGACATCTGGACACAAGTTGTATGAGCAGTAGTTGTCCACAACCCTGCTCAGCCTCCAGCTGGTCCTGCAGAACCTATGACCCTGGATTAAACACCTGACCATGATGCACGTTTCCCCAGGTGCATTATCGGGAATATATACCTTTCACATTCGCATAGTGGCAGTCGGATATAGGGTGATTAAGGCACTTTAAAGCAGATGTAAGTAGGGTTACCACCTGTCCCACTTTGTGAGGGACAGCCCCTTTTTGGACAGTTGTGTCCTGACCAAAAATAATAAAATGGCAAATGCCCTGAGATTGTAGGAAATAATTATGTCCCATATTTCATGTAACAGTTGCATAAAATAGTTATTTCTGTATGTAAAATACCTAAATGTTACAAGAAACAGAATAAGCAATGAAACTGCTGCAAGAGTAAGCTTTCATTAAGGCAAAAAGTAAAGTTCTATCCTTTGTACTGACCATGGGTATGTGTTGGCCAGTAAAATCTGATGTGTGTCCCAAAAATGCCCCACTTTGGCCATTTGAAAAGGTGGCAACCCTAGACATAAGCGAGTATGCAAGCGTGTATGCACGATGGAAAGTGGCGGTGATTCATCGGTATGGGAAATGTAAATAAGCATGTAGGTGCATATGCATGTGTATGTACAGACTGATATATTTATATATATATATATATATATATATATATATATATATATATATATATATATATATATATATATAGATATGAAGAATGAACATGGTCACAATATAGCAGTCATAACGAATGTGAAGGGAAACAGCAGTGGAACCCCCTGTAATATTTAGTGCTGTTATATCAGATTGGCCAGATGTGAGCACACCTCTGCATCCCCAACCACAGGTAGGACACTAAAAGTGGAAGTAACTATGTCCCCGTGCTAAGTCTGACTTTCAACCAGGAAAAGGGCAGTCCCGGTCCCCAGTCAGACAAGCCTAAACCAGGATGACCACATGAACACCCTGACAATCAAATACATGTATGTGCCAGGACTATAGGCTTTGTAGGTCTGAATATACTTTAAGTGAGTCAACATGCGACATGGGTCCACAGCAGTAAGGAATGGTGCATGTGTAATAGTACAGTTTTCCCAACAGGAAAATGGATGCCTGCTGTGTTAGTGAAGAGTTGAGGAGTGTGTTTGGGTAACTATGAATCATGGGTATATATATAAATGAAGCAGAACACCAATAGTGTAATGGTTAGAGCATCCGACTATCGAGCAGACTTTGCTGGTTCGACTGCAGCGCACACACCATTTATGATGGGTAATGTGTATACGAGCATATCTTGCTACTTTTATGCTGTATAACAATATAATACCAATGAAATGTGAACTGGGGTGGTAAGAATGTAGAAGGATTTTGCATGACATGAATAGGTGGTTAAACGGAAAACCACAGCTGAAAAGTGTTGTACTCACCCTTTGTCCAACGGCCCTTGTTCCACCCAGCAACACAATATACAGCATCAGCCAGGCCCGATGCCAGGACCCTACACATCACAATGTGGTTTACAACTAATCCACGGCAGTTATACCTAACATCGATGTTATCACAAACATAGCAGACAGCACAGTCATTCAACAGTATGATCAAACTAATTAAATCATATAGATGTGTATGCATGCGTACATACACACACACACACACACACACACACACACACACATATATATATGTATATATATATATATATATACATATATATACATATATATATATATATATATATATATATATATATATATATATAGGGTAACCACCTGTCCCACTTTGCGAGGGACAGTCCCTCTTTGGGCAGTTGTGTCCTGTACAATTAGTGTCAAATGGCAGATGTCCTGAGATTTAATGACAAAAATATGTCCTATATTTATGTAATAGTTGCATAAAACAGTTATTCTGTATCTGAAACACCTAAATGTCATAAGAAACTGAATAAGCAACTAAAATGCTACAAGAATAAGCTATCAATTAGGCATAAAAGTGAGGTTTTGTCCTTTGTACTGGCTGTGGGTATGTGTCGGCCTGCAAAATCTTGATGCTTGTACCAAATATGTCCCACTTTGGCCATTTAAAAGGGCAGCAACTACATATATATATATATATATATATATATATATATATATATATATATATATATATATATATATAATTACAGAATGAACATGGGAACAAGAAAGCATTCATAATGAATGCGAAGGAAAATAGCAGAGGAACACCCGTATTATCTAGTGCTGACATATCAAGCTGGCCAGAGGTGGCCAAAATCCCTGCATCTCTAACCACAGGTAGGATGCTAACAGTGGGAATAACCTTGTCCACGTGCTAAATCTGACTTTCAAAATGGGTACAGGGCAGTCCCGGTCCCCAGTCAGACAAGCCTAAACTTGGATGACCACATGAACACCCTGACAATTAAACACACGTATGTGCCAGGACTATAGGCTTTGGAGGTCTGAATATACTCTGAGTGAGTCAACATGCGGCATGGGTCCAGAGCAGTAGGGAATGGCGCATGTGTAGTAGTGCGATTTTTCCCAACAGGAAAATGGATGCCTGCTGTGTAAGTGAAGTGTTTAGGCATGTGTTCGGGTAACTATGAACCATGGGTATACATATAAATGAAGCAGAACACCAATAGTGTAGTGGTTAGAGCATCCACCTAACGAACAGGCATTCATGGTTCAAGTTTGACTATAGCACATATCATTTTCCTTGTGGAATGAATGTCGCCGACATTAAAACATGTAAAAGTGAATGTGAGTATCACATGGGACTATTAACCAGATCCCTTCAATCAAAGTGGTACTGTCATAATGAATAAGGCACAAGTAAACACAAATAAGCAGCAGTAAACATATGTAATGCACAGTAAGCATAGGTGAGTGCGCC
>NC_056735.1:984896853-984976853 GCF_019279795.1 Protopterus annectens | reverse complement strand
AGGGGTGTGAGTGTCAGATGCAAGCACCAATGTCGGTGCATTTGCAAGTGCGGGAGCGAGCGAGTGTAAGCCTGTTTGGCTACCAGTATGCGAGTATTGCACTGGCAAAGCAATGTAGAGGCTAACCGAGTGTAAGAAGCTGTAACCAGAGGTCAGCAGTGCTTAACACCACGCAAACTCACGCACACATGCTCCCAACTGCTTTAATGTGCCTTAGTCCCTCCGTATCCAATGGCCTTGTTCTACCCTGCAATCAAATAAATGTCCTCTGCAAGGCTCAGAACCAGGATCCTGCACACACAGCTAATGTGAATTACCAATACGCCATGGCAGATATACAGACAATGGACAGTACCACAAACATATCATACAGCGCAGTCATTCAACAGTATAGGAATGTATCCCATCATGTAGATGTATATGTGAGTGTGTATGTCCAGCATATAGGTACATACATATATAGAGATATATCAGGAACATACCATGTGGCAACAAAGCATTACAAACGAATGAAACGGGAAACACCAGCGACGCATGAATTATGTAGTGTTGTTGTTCTGTGTGATCTCAAGACTCCCTCAGATAGACATGTGTCATTCATACACGCAAATAGTTGTACATTGGCTATATACATCACCAATCATTATGTGTGAACAGTACTCTTGCAAGGTGCTGTGTGCAACATCATCATCATGATAAAGGTAAATGGGGTAACCATAGAGGGACTGGTAGTGTTGTGTACAATGGGGTTGTCCTCATCAGGTGTATGTTGACCATTTATGAGTGATGTGCATACCAGGATCATGAGGGACATGGGGTGAAGATAACAGGAGTATGTTGCGATGTATATTACAAGGGTTACATGTGTCCAGTGGGCACGTGTGTGAAATGGACAGCTATGTATAGGGCAGATGTCCTAGGAGCCGATTGGCCTTATGTTTCTGTAGGTAAGGGTCAAATGTAGGGGAAGGTGTGTAGGTATGGCCGTGGAGGATAGGTAGGGTAGGATAACAGACAAGACAGCATACAGGGTTGGTATATGACACATGTGGGGGGGATACACCCTGGACGGGGATGGGTGTTCGGCATTCACAAGCCCATGGGAACAGTGGGTCGGAGGTCCCCAGCCATGGGCAGCCGTCACTGCACCTACACAGCTGCAAAGGAGGCAGTTCTGGGGGCTGTCCAGGAGAGGCAGCATCACTCTGTAAATGTGGCACTTCACCGTTGAGCTTGCATATCTGGCTTTGGAACCCCTTAGTGAGCCCCCAACGCAACACGTCTGGGACAGCACGACAGCAGACATGTACCTGTCTGGTCCTGCTCCCAGGGGGGACATGCTCCATCCTCAGTGGTGGTACCACCAGAAGGTGGTGCAGAGCCAACAGAGGTTGATGTCCAAGGCTGGGCCCCAGATGTGCTAGTGCCCAGTGCCATGATCAGTTAAAGTGGGACAGGAGGTTCTGCCGGGATCTCCCAACCCACTCTGCCTATGGTGTTGCAGTTTAAACCCGCATATGGTTTAGTGATAGACACCATCATACAGGATTACCTACAACAGTATGCATAGATATCACCATCAACCCAACACAACAGATGGTATACATTTGCAGAGGGAGCACAACACATGCATATATACTGCATGCCATCTGTACAATGTGTAGTAGACATGTGACCGCAGCTATGAACAGTTGCCCGTTATTGGCTTGTCACTGGGAACCCCAGACAGTGTCTGTCATGCCACTGTTTCATGTGACACATGTCCAGTCAGGGATGCGATGGCAGTAACACATCCCTATCATCATGTACTGACTGCAATCCTCACACTATGCTTCTGCTGTGCACAGATGTGTGTTCAGTGTGTAACATAGGAAACAAATGGTTGCACACATTGACCAGTTCACAGATGGCCCTACAGATGGGGGTCTCTCATGAACAGAGTACTGTCATTTCTGTATTAGAACATGCAGAATAGCCATTACCACACACATGCTAAACAGGCAGTAGTCTCAATGCAGCATAGCTACACTTACATGTTGTAGTCATGTGTGGCACATCACCCTCCTGTCTTTAGGCTATTTCCCACTGTGTATAATGTTTGAGGTACATCCAGATATAATCTGTGATGTCATGTCAGAACACCACATCCAGGTACTACTCACAGCGACTGTCATGACCAAATACCAACATGTTTTCCCTAGAGAGTGTACTGTGATTACCATGTGAATTGCTATGGGAACACCATCACAGCTGTTCCACATGCAATCAGCTAGAGGAGGACTGCAATAGGTGCAGAGGCTATCACCTGATCATGTCCATCACTTACAATACACATGCTGCTGCTGAGCAGGTATACACCTTCACATCCACCAGAGAGCGTGTGGGTGGGACAGGCAAAGTACACCAGGGAAGGGCTTGGAGACTTAACCCTAAGCATCATCTGCCACACGCATAACAGTACAGGGGTCAAACCCCTGACTGACTAGTCATTACTATTACATGTGCATGACGTTACTACATGTACCACAGAGGTGTCATGTTGCTGTGCTGTAAGAACATATATGTGTGTAGATGAGTGACATCTGCAACAGAGATATAGTAGACATACATTAGGTGTGGCACACATGGCTGTACACATGAATGTATGCCATTGTCACCACAACCACACTCTCTAATGGACACGCATTGACACTCTTTGCCAGGGCCACAAATACACAACCTAACTACTTAGTTTACTACACTGCAGTAATGCACAAAACTACATGCACCACAGGGGATATCTGGAGGTTCTATGGGCTAGGGTATGTGAAAGTGTTTGACATCTGTTGGTATGCCAACAAGGGTTATACTGGGAGTGACTGTGGTCGGGAACATCATAACCCACACACAGACACAAGGTGCCAGTACTGACATGCATGTATGCATTGCTGCATGGGTGTGTAATGGTTGCCTGTGCAAGATGGCTGTACAAGGCTGGATGAGGGGTACTCCTTGGCATTGCGTCAACTGATAATGGTGTGCAGTGCAGGGGTGTAGTGTCTGCAATGTCCCATACAGATGGCTACTGCATGATCTGCCCTGACATCCTAATTACCAATGTGTACGGCCATAGCTTTGCAATGCATGCCATGTCTGTGTTTGATAGTCCTTCACATGGACATTGCCTGGGATGTGCATATCCCACAATACTGTACAGTGACATGTACAGGTGTACTTGGTTTGGCAGGCACATCATGTTGTGTACACAGACTGTTATCCCCGATATGCCAATACTGTCCTGGTGTGGCTGAACCTGCTTATAGTGAGCAGGGTGACCCTGCACCTGCATTGATAGTATGATACAGGTATTCCCTGGTGTCAGTGACACTGGTCCATACAGGGAACATGTGTATGGCATTGTATGGCCTCTGTGGATTACATTTGATGGCACCACATATGTTGCAGGCATCCAATGGGTAACATAGTGAAGGCACAATATCCGCTAATATGTGCCTATTGTACTACTGTACAGAGTGCCATGCCCTCTGCAGGCCACTGCATTCACACCATGCCTACTATCTGTCATCAATGCGCATGGTACTAGCAACATAGCAGGATATCCTAGGCAACTGTGTTTTTGCATGGCACATGGGTGCAGGACATATACCGGGTACTAGTAGGGTTGCATACGTTGTTCACCAGGCCTTTTGCCAGATGTAGGGGTATGGCTTGCCAACACAGTCCCGTGGCTGACTGACAGCTGTACTCCTCTTGAGGTGGCCAATGTGTCATAAGATGGACACCATATAAGAAAACTACAAAATCCGCTCCCCAACATGTCCAATGGTAAGACACTCACAGCTACCTCTACACAGGCTCTGACAGACAAACACACACTTGCCATGTCCTGTATACAAGCCCCTATCTACTGTATCACACTGCAGCAATATCCTTTTAGGGCACGCGCTATGGCAAATACTAGGTTACAGCACACCTACAGGTGTAGACCTAGGTGGGTGACAACAGCAGAATTGACAGAGGTGGTCATGTGATTTGTACAGAGAGTGTATACTCTACAAAGCACTGTACTTGTTTCATGCAGGAAGACACACATACACACACACACACACACACACACACACACACACACACACACACCTGACATGAGAACACTGACCTAACTACTTTATTACACTACAGCATTATGCAGTTACAGAACGCGCTACCGAGATTATTGGGACACAGCACTTCCAGAGGTGTATTTCTAGGTGGGTGACATCATCAGCCTTGCCAAAGGTGGGTATAGGAATTGTATGGAATGTGAGCAGTCTAAAAGCATTATTCAGTCCTCAGGCAGACAGGGACAAACACACACACTTGGCAAGTCTGGGATTAGAACACTGATCTAACTACATTATTACACTACAGCATTACGCAGTTACTGAACGTGTTACCAAGATTACTGGCACACAGCACTCCCAGAGGTGTATTTCTAGCTGCGTGACATCATTAGCCTTGCCAAAGGTGGGTATAGAAATTGTATGTAGTGTGAGCAGTCTAAAAGCATTATTCAGTCCTCAGGCAGACGGGGACAAGCACACACACACTTGGCAAGTCTGTGATTAGAACACTGACCTACCTATTTTATTACATGACAGCATTATGCAGTTACAGAATGCGCTACCAAGATTATTGGGCAGTACTCCCAGAGGTGTATTTCTAGGTGGGTGACATCATCAGCCTTGCCAAAAGTGGGCATAAGAATTGTATGGAGTGTGAGCAGTCTAAAAGCATTATTCAGTCCTCAGACAGACAGGGACAAACACACACTTGACAAGTCTGGGATTAGAACACCGACCTAACTACTTTATTACACTACAGCATTACGCAGTTACAGAATGCGCTACCGAGATTATTGGGCCACAGCACTCCCAGAGGTGTATTTCTAGGTGGGTGACATCATCAGCCTTGCCAAAGGTGGGTATAGGAATTGTATGGAGTGTGAGCAGTCTAAAAGCATTATTCAGTCCTCAGGCAGACGGAGACAAACACACACACTCACACACACACACATACACACACACACACACACACACACACACACACACACACACACACACACACATGCCAGTGTTGGGAACGAACACCTGCCTATCTACAGATCACTATTACAATACTACATAGTTACGAGTCATGCCACACAGACTACACATGTGAAGGCTGTCATTATGACCTTCTAGGAATGCGGACATCAACAGGGATGCTGGCAGTTAAGATGTACATACCTGTGAACCTGTGTGTTTAAAGTAGGAATCCATCCCGACCTGGAGTATGCCCATCTGTGGAATGGATGACTACTATCACTATACAGATTTACAATGGCCATGCCCATACACACAGAGGCACATAACCGACACAAGGTGTCACTGGGCATGCTCACACAGTAGCACAGGGCTGTTCCGAATGCACTTTGTCCATCTACACAAGGTTATACTGGGCATGCTCATACACTTAGTAGCACAGGGCTGTCTGGGATGCACTCTGATTCTAAACACGGAAGGCCACAGTGGCCATGCTATTACAGTTAGACGTAAAGAATACATTGTAATGGACTCTGGTGTTAGTAGCTGCCATTGTTAGCAGGAATGCTGCCCTCTATATATCTGACACCAGTCTTATACATGTCTGCTGCTGTCTGTCACCTTAGATGTACCATCCTATATCAAGCACAATACCACCACTCTCAGTGATGTCTTGATAGGAGTGGCAACTGCTTGACCAACACAATGAGCCTTGCTAGGAGTGACAACTTCTTGATAAATACAATGAGCCAATGTCCTGCTGTAATTATGACATTGTCCAGTGTTTGTCATTCTGGGATGACATGACTGACAGTAGACAGGCCTTTGACACATATCACATGCATCCATGATTCCAGGGAGTGGGGATAATACCCAAGTTGCATTCGCCCATATAGTGCCATTCCAAGGCAAATGTCCTAAACACAGGATAACACCGTGACACCTAGAGGACAACTGCATCGTATGCTTATGCTAACCAGTGCTAGATGTGTAGCATCCATAATCACAGCTGCTCACTGTAGATCCAACAATGGGGAGTACTGACATCTGTGCAATGAGGAACACCTGGCTGAAGGCTCTGTAGTGCACAATAGCACTACCACCATATACCTCAGAACCAGACATGTGGGCCATAACACAGGACTGCTCCAGGTGGTGGTGTCCCCACATACATAGAGGCCACTCACATGTACTGACTGGTACTCCCACAAAAGGCATCACAAATGAGTCAGGTGCAGGACACAGTGTCAAATGCTGCATTCTAGGATGTAAACCTCAGACACCACCATGCCCTCGGACCACCAACACACATCTATACATCTTGTAGGACATATAAGAGTACACCACCATGGTGACCCTTGACCAGTGGACTGTACCAAGCTCTACATCAACTGTAGAGAGTACCCATGTACTAACACAGTTGCATCATGTGTTATTCAATGCAATGACACCGCTGTCTGTAACCAGGTCAGCTGTGCACATACCAGGGGCCCTCAGTTATTTACAGTATTAGCAGATGACTGTTACTGTACTCCAGTAAACACTCTCATGTTTGGATATGACATACATGTACCTGCCCTGGATATGTACATGCCACACACACAACATACATGTAAATAGCATAGCTGTTGTTGTCCTTTGTGCAGACAGGTGGCTACAGCCATTACACACATGCACATGGAATGTAGGTCCATGTCTGCTGAATGCTAACAGTACATAAGGTGTGATATTAATGTTGACAGAGGTAACATTACCTCTGTACCAGTCACCCACTGCACCTATCATATCATACAACAGTCCATGTGTCATGTATGTCATTACACATGTCCACCAATTGCAATGCCTACAAACATGCCCAAATGACAGGAGTGTAGGACCTACAAACATGTACATGTAGTGGTATGAGTTCAGATACCATGCGTGTGCAGTTGCTGATGTATGCAGGTGACGTGTATCTTAGTACATCATGCAGCTGCGATGCAGCCTCAACATTGCCAACTGTATATGGTGATATGCTGAATGTACGGAAAGATGTACCTCAGATACGGAAAGATGTGTGGAAATAACTAAGTGGTGGGGCATCTTTGCAGATGGATGTTTGATGAGGACAGCTCACAGGTGTGTCACAAGCGGTCCTACAATAACCTGTATAACCGGAAAGCAATGGTTTCATTAATTGAAGGGCATAACACACAACATAGACAGCGGTCAGGGTGACACCGAAGGTATATCACTTGACACCTGTAACAGTTATGACCTCCCATGTGCATATATCAGCACTGTTGCCAAAGGAAGCATCAGTACACTTTGTAATGCGTGCAATACTGCTGTAAGTCTGTCATACATATCATGAGCTAGGCAGGTGTTTGATTCACAGTACTGGCATGTGTGGTTGCATGTGTGTCCATATATGTCACGTATGGTGGGGAATACATCTCAATTGTTACTCACTCTCCTGTACACTAGTGTAGACATCTGTACAAACTGCAATGTAGAAATCAGGACATAGGCAGGGGCGTGTATCTCACACATGTGAGGTATCTGTATGTGCGTGACTTAGGTGTATTCAATAGTGAATGCCACAGTGTGTGTATATATGTGTGTGTGTGTGTGTGTGTGTGTGTGTGTGTGTGTGTGTGTGTGTGTGTGTGTGTGTGTGTGTGTGTGTGTATGTGTGTGTGTATGGCTGTCTGGTCCCTGGAGTGAGGATGTATGTTACCATATTGAACTGATAAGACCCCCTCCCCCCATCCAGGCGATGCAATCTATTATCCATGTTGATGTCCCTGATCTTAGGCCATACTGACTACCTGTACATGTGTATTCTCTGTGGCACTTCATGTAGGTGCACAGTACTGTAATGATGATTTGCACATAGGCAGGGGTCCTCATCTCAACAGTAGCAACTGTGTGTGAGTGTGTGTTACTGTGTCGGCGAATCTGTGAGTGTGTGGGTGTGTTACTGTGTCACTGAATACATGTGTGTCAATACCTGAGTGTGTGCAGTTGGCATCCTGTCATGGGAACATGTATTACTGCTTCCCAATGAGGCATCACACTTCCCACTGGCCTCTACCCTTGTAATCAGCTAGACCGCTCTCTTATCTCACCACTCCATGTAACTGTACATGTGATGTCACCCAGTATGGATGTCACATCTGTAGCCACAGTAGCTTAATACACAGCTATCATGCTCTTGGATCAGTAGACGTGTTTGGAACATGGAACATTCTCACTGTGATGTGGCAGCTACAAGGTGCATGCTGGTATATTCATACATACCTGTGAGTAGTCCACATTGACATATGGGACACTAACTGCAAACACTGACATCCACCGGCACGTGCAATTAGACCTGAAGGAGGAAAGCAGAACATCATGACCAACATGCAGTTACTGTTGTTACACAAGACACATACTGTTGGTACGGAATGCATTGCACACCTGTAGTACATGGTATGTCTGCTGCCTGCCAACAGTACTCAACAACTGTAAACTACACTTATTTTCCTAGTCTGTTCACCCTGTGCATCAGACCATATGAGCATGTCCCTGCACCGATGGTGTGGATGTCAGGGATGCAGCACAGGCATCATCATATGCACAGGGTGATAATGTTTGCCAGAGGCCTAGGCTGCACCATTGGATGATATCATGTGTGTGGGTTAGGGCCTTTGATCTAATTGGGTGTGTGTGGATGTTATGCATGTGTGTTTTCCGGTGCCCTACATATGTTTCTGGTGTGTGCATGTATGTATGCACACAGTTCTGGCATGAGTCTGGCCTACACAGGAGTATTATTGACAGCTGTGGACTGTACAGGTTGGGTTTTACAGTTCATGGTGTCCGGCCACGGCCATGTGACCTGTGCCTGCCAGGGGTTGCACGGGCACTACCAGGCAGAGGTGCAGATTGGGTACTGTCTGATGACCCTTGTCCACTGGAACTGTGTCCCTGTTGGGACCGTCCAGGGCCAACGTGCATGTGGCCTGCTGTGTCATGGTGTGGACAGCACAGCACCAGCTGCACTACTGCTGCTACCGCCACTATGGGAGTGGACATGTGAGGTAGCTCATTCACGTAGACCTGAAACAGGTAATGTAGCAGGCCTACATCCATGTGCCCGATGCCTCACTCCTACCAGATGTTCCAATACAGACAGCTCATGCTCGCAGATTGTCATGCCACGGTCAAGGACTCCCACCATGTCACCCAATTGTCTATCCAAAGCTTCAGCAATCTGCTGTTGAGCATTTACCATTGCCTGGATGTTGCTGTTTAAAGAATGGACAGTAGTCCTCTGAAGCCTCTGATCCTCTCTGTTGTGCCATTCAGCATGTGCTTGTGCCTCCATTACAGCCTGAAACATGTGTCAGGTGACACCAGCTGCTGCACTCTGTCTTGCAGGGGCATGTTGGCCAGAGGTCCTACTATGAGCAGCACTGGCCATGTGCCTGTGTGGGGCATCACCAGTTAGTTGGCTGACACCATGGTGTGCAGGCACACCTTCCATAGCCCCCACACTTTCCTGTTCCAAGGTACCACACACCAACTGTCCTTCCTCTATGGCCAATGGTGATGGGGTATGTGTAGGCATGGGATCTGTGTGTGGGGATGAGAGGGATATAGGTGGAATGGCAACCAATGGCACAGATTCAGCCCCTGACAACCCTGCCTGTGCCTCAATCATACATTCACCATCACTGCTAGAGTCTGTGGGGACACTAACATCAGATAGACCGCGAGAGGGCAACGTATCTACATCATCTGTGAGGGGCAGACAAGAACTGTACATTACAATATATACAATAGACACACACAGAAACATACAGAGACACACACACAGACACACACAGACACACACAGAGACACACACAGACACACAGACACACAGACACACACACACACACACACACACACACACACTATGGCACCCAACATGCATGTGATATGACAAAAGGCATGCAACATGCATGTGATATGACAAAAGGCATGCAACATGCATGTGATAAGGCAGAGGGCATGCAGCGCAGACAATAATAGTGGTAGTTATCATACATCCCTGGGCTGCACACAACAGCATGCATGTGTCATAGCAGAAGGCATGCAAATTACACAATCATAGTAGTAGTTAGCACACATCCCTGTGTTACACCATGTAGACCAGCACAGGTTAACAGTACACCTGCCTGATGTGTGGCATATGACCTTGACAATCACATTTAGTATGACATGTGATCTGCTGACGTGTGCAATGACATGCATACATGTTTAACACAATGGTGTTCTGTCAAATATACAGTGGGGTAATGGTGTCCCAATGCAGTGTTGTCTGTCTGCCCTACAGATATACTGCACATTTAGCTGATGTGCATGGCCATTGCAGGGAATCATGAGGCTTCTTTATTGCTATACAGTGTGAGTTACAGACACAGTTCATAGCCATGACTGTGTTCAGATACAATACATATATACTGTGGAATGTGACCCATGTCACTGAGGTGTATACACACTAAACCATGATGTGGAATGTGTGACACAGGTCACTGAAGGGTATACGGATGACACCCCTGCACATCTGCAACCATATTGCTGCTGCCTGGCAACTATGGCGAGACATGGCGAACTCGTCAGTACACCATGTCCCACATGACATCTATGTATCACACACACACACACACACACACACACACACACACACACACACACACACACGAGGAGCAAGGATGACATTGATGTTCGACACCAGCAAGGGGGATGTACTGTGTCTGTGGGCTGAAGTGGATACTGTACAGGTGACTGATGTCATGTCGTGACACACTCAAGATGTTCAAACATCTTATGTGGTGGATTGATGTCCCGCCTACACAGGATGTGCACAGGCCTGTAGGATGTCTAGTGTTCCACATCTGTAATATAACCATTACACAAAGGCCATAGTTGGACCATGTGTAGCCATTGCATGACAGGGTGTACACACAAGCACATCACGTCTACTGTGTGTGTTGCTCCATGTCTCTGGCCATCCTCCATGGCCATGTGTGTACATGTGTTGGCCAAATTATTGTGACGGGCGTCTATTTCACATGTCTGTGTTGTCCCATATGACATAAACCCATAGATGTCATATGCTCCACTGGCGACAGGGTTATGCAGACAAAGGGTGGCATGTTTGGTATGTGGGATATGTTTTTCAGGATAATTAAACAAACAGAACTCCTCGCAAGTACGTTATGCTCAGCCAAACCAATGTAAATCAAACGCAAGAGGCCAGCATAAACAGTCAGAATCCTTTTATTGTTGAAAAAGGTATAAATTACAGAACAAAAATGTCCTGTAATAAAAATAACAAACCGGTTTTGGCTTAACAGCCTTCTTCAGTGTGATTAGCTTGAATTTCAAAGTCCAATGTCATGAATATTTATAAGTTACATCCACCAATGACGACAATGGTATAATCCAACCCTTAGGTTGAAAACATAATACAGAGTAAAATACCAGGATCTAAGTGTTTTAAACACAGTTTTCAAGTATGAAGGAAGTGTTAGTGGGCTCAAAGTAATATCAACCTATTACAAAAGTGTTAATATACATAAATATATATATATATATATATATATATATATATATATATATATATATATATATAAATATATATATTATATAACATAATTATAAAGCAATAGCATAAAAGTGTGTCAAGAAAAACATTTGTATATATACTGAAAGGATAGTATATACAATACATGTATGCATAGATAGTTGCAATATTTATCCAAATTGTTACCGCACATATCCAATTTACTAAAATAAATGGATAGTCAAATATTTTCATATGGAAAAGCAGAAATACATATAACCATACAAAAGTATCTAAATAATGGTATACAACGACCAAAAAAAATTTTTGGATAATAGAAAAATATAAATTAGTGACATGATTACTACCAAAACAGTCTGACATATCAACCAATATAGGTAACATGGGTATCCCAATAGTAATGCATATCACAACAGGTTAGCTGTATTAAACAGTTATTATAATCTTAGTCTATAGTATCCATTATATTCCAAAACATGTTCATAAGTGGTCATTAAGTCCAGGGGGGGGGGGATCCCCTAGATGAATGATCCAATATTTTTCTTTATGATTGAGGATACTATGCCAACCTTGTATATTGCTCCAGTCACCATTAATTTTGTCGATGACTGAAAACATAAATTTAGCCTTTGGATGTTTGATTGTGTGTCTGTACAGTGCATTGGTATCCTTCTTGTTCCTGATATCACTCCTATGTTCACCAATCCTAATTCTTAATGAGCGTGACGTTTGTCCAACATAAAATGCAGAGCATTGACATGTGGCCAGATATATTATCCAAGTGCTAGAGCAGTTACCGAAAATCCTCAGATCATATACCTTGCTAGTATTAGCACTAGTGAATTGTTTCAGCTTATTCACTTGGTTACAGGAAATACAATGGTCACAGGGAAATGTGCCCAGGAGTGAATCACCAGAAAGTGTTAACTGTTTGAATTTAGCCCCTCCACTTTCCTTATGTTTATAATGTGAGAATAGAGCACCCAATGTTCTACCTCTCCTATATGAAAACTGACATTTGGGACCTAATATTTCCCTAAGATGATTGTTGGCTAGTAAGATGTTCCAATTTTCATCCAGAATATTTCTGATGATGCTGTGGTTTCTACCATATGCAGTGACAAATCTGAGACAGGGTACTTGTGTTGTTTGTGGCGATACCTTATATTGAAGTAATGTGTTTCTATCCTGTTTCTGTGCCCAAGTGCTGGCAGAATGGACATCAAAAAAGTTATATCCCCTTTCTAAGAATCTGTTTTCAAGGTCGGTCTTGGCTTCCTCAAAATCAGTTCGGTTAGAACTGATGCATTTAATCCTAAGGAACTGTGATTTAGGTATGGTCCGTATGGTGTGGCGTGGATGCATACTGGATGCATGTAGTAGTGTGTTATATTGTGGGCATTTTCTGTGAATTTTAGTACTCAATGTGTGATCATGGTTTCTGTAAACTGTTACATCCAGAAAATTGATCCTATGTAAGTCAGAAGTTATGGTAAATTGTATACCCCAAATGTTGTCATTCAAGTATTCTACGAACTCTTGTAGGTATATAGTATCAGCACGCCACACCATCCAACAGTCATCCAAATATCTATGCCATATATCGATTTCCACCATATATATGTTATGTAGTGGATTATATATGAGTGATTCCTCAAGATATGCCATAAATAAATCGGCGTAGATAGGGGCAAAGGATGCACCCATGGTAGTACCTTGGAGTTGCCAGTAAAATTCACCTTGGAAGTAAAACATATTTTTGTTCAGTATATCTTCTGCTATACAAATGATAAGGGTATTGAAACCAGGAGAGTAAAGGTTTGTCTTTTCTAATCAGAATTGTAAGGCCTGTAACCCCGCCCAGTGGGGTATACTAGTGTACAAGGATTTGACGTCCAACGTACACATTAACCAATGAGGTTCCAACTGAGTGTCTTGTATAATTTGTAAAAATTGGGTTGTGTCTTGTATCCTGGCTCTGACTTGTTTCAGTAATGGTTTAAGTTGTTCCGTTAAGAACACAGAAAGTGGTTCAATAAGTGAGCCAGTGGCAGCAACAATAGGTCTACCTGGTGGTTTGGTAATAGACTTGTGGATTTTAGGAAGTAAATACAGAATTTGTTTCTGTGGGTCTGTTACTGTAAGATGTTGGGCTGTGTTAGAGGTAATAATACCTTCCTCAACTGCCAATTTAATAAATGAGTCTATGTCTTTTTTAAAGTTCATAGTAGGATCATAACCCATATGCATATAACACTGCCTATCTGATAGCTGTTGTAGACCCTCATTAATGTAATAATCCATATTGAGAATCAGCACTGCTCCACCCTTGTCTGCTGGAAGAACCACTATATTACAGTTATTTCTGAGTTCTGCCAGTGCCATTTTTTCAGATTGAGTTATGTTTTCCCTCATGATGTGTGTTTCTGCATGAGGGAAGTGTAAATCCTGTAGAACAGATTGTTGAAATATGGCCACGTGTTTATTCATGGGTGGTAGAAATTGAGATTTGTGAAATATGAATTCAGTAGTTCTTTGAGAGGTGGATGAGTCCTGTTCTGAAAAAAATATTTTCAAATTAAGGTTACGGCAGAATTTAATGACATCTAATACAATATTGTATTCATCACACAGGAAGCTTGGTACAAAACCCAATCCTTTATTTAGTAATTGTTGTTGTTCATGTGTTAAAATAGTATCAGACAAGTTCAGTACATTCTTAGATTGTGTTGCTATTGCCTGAGTAGAGTTGTTATCAGCCCCTCCACTGATTCTGTACCAGTTCCTGCGTCTATGTTTTTGACCACCCCTCCGCTTACCCCTTTGTCTAAAGGGACATTTGAGTTTGACCTTTTTCACCTGGGAGATTCATATGTTAATGCATTTTCACTGTCAGTGTAAGAGGACTCCTCCCCCGAGGTACTAGTGTAAGATTTGTCTCGGTGTTTCAGAATAGATCTGTGTCTTTTCCTGGCTCTGCCTCTAGTTACTCCAAGGTTTGCATCATCAAATCTAGCAGATCTCTGAGTATCGAAAGGGTTAACCCTGTTGTAATCCATAATATCTCTATTAAATTTTTTAAGTTTTTTGTCCTTGGTTAGTTTTTCAAATGTAGCTAATTCCTTAGACAGCTTAGCCACTGCAGTATCATATGAAGGAAGTGAAACAAATTTTTTGCAATCTGCACTCATAGTTTTGACCTCAGAAATATTGAGATCAATAGCTCTCTCATAATATGCGGACAGGATCTTAACAAAGTTCATGGAACCTTCTTGCAGTGCTTGATTCCACTCAGTGGTTAGTCTCTCTTCAGATCTACTAACCATAGGTCGAAGTCTGATCCTGAGACCACGAGGTACCAAATTTTTATGAATATATGCTCTAAATAACCTTAGGTGCCAAATATTGGCCCTAAGGCTTTTTAATCCCTTGCCCAAATTCTGAAAGGCCAATTCACATCCATCTGTTATATTGGAACTCGTATTATTTAGGTTACTGCTTGAGACTTGTTCAACACCAAATATCCCAATATCGTCTCGATCAGCACATAACCAATGGAGTATATTATCCAACTCCATTTTTAGAATTAAATAAACAAGGAGGGTGGTTGGTCAAACTGTCCAAGAATTTGGAATAGGATCCTATAATAATAGGGTCCAATAAGGTGCCTAATTAAATGTGGCTTCCAAATATAAAATTGTGGAGTATAGAACCAGAAGCAGAGCCTAGGGGACACCAGAATTACTCATAAACCACACATAATGTCAGTGCCAAAGGGCATTGTGATCTTACACCAGTAAAGGCTCAGTGGATGGAGTACCTCATAGTCAGATGCTTAAGACAATATATATAACAATTCTGAGACAGAAAAACGTACAATAAGAACTCATAATGTTAACCCACAAGGAATGTATGTTGTCCAAATATATAGAATACACCATAGAAAAACAGCAGGCTATGAACATATGTAGTAATAATTAGGTACTGGCAGTATAGCAAAATCCTTAAACATATGGTCAAATTATCCTAAGCTAGCATACAATATGAGTATGTATACTTATTCTTATAATAGTGGTCAAGGTATGCCACAAAGTAATTTGGACCCTGTAAATCTCTACATAAATGTGATGTTTAGAGACAGTTTATAAACTGATTGTCCCAATTTAAGGTGCCCACATAAATTATGAGGCATTTATGACCACAAAAATAGTTTGTAAGGTTAGAAACTTGCTCTTGCTGCATAAGCAACTGCCACCTGAGATATTCAATGGTCCCAATGTGAAAACACAGTGGTACCCAATATTATGTTGCTAAAAGGGAAATAGTATGTATTCTAGGCAATATACAGAATGTTGCTGTCACTGATTTGTTTGGCAACGCTGGCCTATTATGTAAGTTTAAATCCTACACTCTTAAATTAGTTGTTATTACAACAAGGAATGTTGTTAAAGGATATCATCCATTTAAGAAATCAATACACAAAATAATGGCGTAATAACTGTTCTTCCAACTCTGTTGTGCCACTTGTTGTAAAAAAAAACTTTAGGGGAATATCTACAATTTACTGATACATTCAAAAACACTTCATTACTTCTTCTAAGTAGGACCAAACCTCTTCCTATAGTATACCAACAAGGATATATAACATGCTAGTTGAAGCTTTTATCCATATGTTTAGAGTGAAAACAACCCCTTAGTCAGAGACAACAAACCCTCCTGGAGTAACTAAGCACGAGGTTGCAATACAAAATGGCTGCCCACTGAGCAAAAAACAGTTAACGTTCCTAAATGAATGTGTCAGTTTCCACGTAACCAGATCATATATACACCTTGTTCTTCCAACACTTATTGAGCCCCTAGTTATCAAAAAACATCAGGAAAATATCTCACATTCACTGAAACATTGCCAAAAGCACATCGTTATTTGTTTCCAGTATGTCCATGCTTAATTCAATAGTACACCAATAGGGATATATACCAAACTAGTTAAAGTCACTCTCCTGACACATATATAGTAAAAATACACTGTAATTCAAAGAACAGACCCTAATATAGCCAAGCACAGAGTTATAATATTAAAATGGCCGCCCTTTAGGCAAAGAACCCGCTAGCATTCTAAAGTATAAGTGTTAATATATAAGAAGTGCAAAAAAACATACACCAAGTAATAAAGAACAACAAACTGATTGTTATAATAGTCCCATGAATTTTGTAGACAGATCCCTTATATAAAATTCTGTAAAATGCTTTGTTGTTTGTTGCACTGATAATGCGAGATAGTTCCCAAGTCGCAAAGGGCGCCACACAGTAAGGAATATGGTTCCACAGTATTCAAACTAATTATCACCAGTCCAATATGCATTCCTTGATACCACGTAGATAGTAAGAAATGGTTCCCCTGTTGCAGAATCACCAAAAAATTACCAAACTAAACCCATAGACTTTCAGTTAATATCGCCAGTCCCGTATGGATATCATGTAGTATAGTTGGTTGATGAAACCCGTGTAAAACCCCACAAATAAGGGGAAAAATGCAGTATACAAATAGTCACAGTACCTTTAGATGGGTGATTCACAAACATTCACCAGATTTGCCAAATGTTCCAAATTAAGAAAGAACGATCCAGTAGTCCGTAGTTAAATACAACATTCCACTAACACTTCCCAAACAATAATATATCCAAAACGACACCGGTAGATGGTATATACAGAGTGAGAAATCCTCTTCCACTGGCAGGAATGACTGCAGCCCAACAGCGAGGTCAAAACTCAAGTAAACAAACAGAACTCCTCGCAAGTACAGTATGCTCGACCAAACCAATGTAAATCAAACACAAGAGGCCAGCATAAACAGTCAGAATCCTTTTATTGTTGAAAAAGGTATAAATTACAGAACAAAAATGTCCTGTATTTAAAATAACAAACCGGTTTTGGCTTAACAGCCTTCTTCAGTGTGATTAGCTTGAATTCCAAAATCCAATGTCATGAATATTTATAAGTTACATCCACCAATGACGACAATGGTATAATCCAACCCTTAAGTTGAAAACATAATACAGAGTAAAATACCAGGATCTAAGTGTTTTAAACACAGTTTTCAAGTATGAAGGAAGTGTTAGTGGGCTCACAGTAATATCAACCTATTACAAAAGTGTTAATATGTATATGTATATATATATATATATATATATATATATATATATATATATATATATATATATATATATATATTATATAACATAATTATAAAGCAATAGCATAAAAGTGTGTCAAGAAAAACATTTGTATATATACTGAAAGGATAGTATATACAATACATGTATGCATAGATAGTTGCAATATTTAACCAAATTGTTACTGCACATATCACAACCATGATCACACATTGAGTACTAAAATTCACAGAAAATATCCACAATATAACACACTACTACATGCATCCAGTATGCATCCACGCCACACCATATGGACCATACCTAAATCACAGTTCCTTAGGATTAAACGCATCAGTTCTAACCGAACAAATTTTGAGGAAGCCAAGACCAACCTTGAAAACAGATTCTTAGAAAGGGGATATAACTTTTTTGATGTCCATTCTGCCAGCACTTGGGCACAGAAACAGGATAGAAACACATTACTTCAATATAAGGTATCGCCACAAACAACACAAGTACCCTGTCTCAGATTTGTCACTACATATGGTACAAACCACAGCATCATCAGAAATATTCTGGATGATAATTGGAACATCTTACTAGCCAACAATCATCTTAGGGAAATATTAGGTCCCAAATGTCAGTTTTCATATAGGAGAGGTAGAACATTGGGTGCTCTATTCTCACATTATAAACATAAGGAAAGTGGAGGGGTTAAATTCAAACAGTTAACACTTTCTGGTGATTCACTCCTGAGCACATTTCCCTGTGGCCATTGTATTTCCTGTAACCAAGTGAATAAGCTGAAACAATTCACTAGTGCTAATACTAGCAAGGTATATGATCTGAGGATTTTCGGTAACTGCTTTAGCACTTGGATAATATATCTGGCCACATGTCAATGCTCTACATTTTATGTTGGACAAATGTCACGCTCATTAAGAATTAGGATTGGTGAACATAGGAGTGATATCAGGAACAAGAAGGATACCAATGCACTGTACAGACACACAATCAAACATCCAAAGGCTAAATTTATGTTTTCAGTCATCGACAAAATTAATGGTGACCGGAGCAATATACAAGGTTGGCATAGCATCCTCAATCGTAAAGAAAAATATTGGATCATTCATCTAGGGGCTCTTTTTTCCCCCTGGACGTAATGACTACTTATGAACATGTTTTGGAATATAATGGATACTATAGACTAAGATTATAATAACTGTTTAATACAGCTAACCTGTTGTGATATGCATTACTATTGGGATACCCATGTTACCTATATTGGTTGATACGTCAGACTGTTTTGGTAGTAATCATGTCACTAATTTATATTTTTCTATTATCCAAAAAAATTTTTCGGTCCTTGTATACCATTATTTAGATACTTTTGTATGGTTATATGTATTTCTGCTTTTCCATATGAAAATATTTGACTATCCATTTATTTTAGTAAATTGGATATGTGCAGTAACAATTTGGATAAATATTGCAACTATCTATGCACACATGCATTGTATATACTATCCTTTCAGTATATATACAAATGTTTTTCTTGACACACTTTTATGCTATTGCTTTATAATTATGTTATATAATATATATATATATATATATATATATATATATATATATATATATATATTAACACTTTTGTAATAGGTTGATATTACTTTGAGCCCACTAACACTTCCTTCATACTTGAAAACTGTGTTTAAAACACTTAGATCCTGGTATTTTACTCTATATTATGTTTTCAACCTAAGGGTTGGATTATACCATTGTCGTCATTGGTGGATGTAATTTATAAATATTCATGACATTGGACTTTGGAATTCAAGCTAATCACACTGAAGAAGGCTGTTAAGCCGACACCGGTTTGTTATTTTTATTACAGGACATTTTTGTTCTGTAATTTATACCTTTTTCAACAATAAAAGGATTCTGACTGTTTATGCTGGCCTCTTGCGTTTGATTTTCAGGATAATTAGGCAGTGTTGCAGCCAGGCCACTAGATGTCATGGACATGTCAAGACAGCACATTACATTGTGTGACATTCATAGCAGGGCTATGATCTACACCAGTAAATCCTGTGGGCTGGTCATACTCCAGCTCACTGTGTAGTACTGTTTGTATTCCCCACATGTGTAGTTCTGATCTGTAGTACATGTCCCTACAGTGAACAGCACCTCCACCATTGTATGCACAGCTGTCCACACATCTGGCAATGACAGTTTGTGAGGATTCATGCCGGTGATTCACATAGTTTGCAAGTGTTGCACATGGATAGCCATTGCAATGCATTGCAGGTCGGACCTGTATATTGTGACAGGACCATACATTATGTGTATATGTGGTTAATGGCCACATGGCAGATAGATCTGTGCATTAAGATGCCTAATAATTAATAACAGTCTCACCTGCAATGGGCTGCTGTTGCAGCAGAATGCCAGAGGTACCTAAATAGGAGTAACACAGTAGTATGAGCATTATCCATGCCTGTATGATACCTACAGGTTGCAATGTGCATGTTAACACATACACCAGTACAATAGACTATACTATGGTGTATGCACATGTGTGCATACACAGAGTAGCATACTATAGTATGTGGCATGTGTGTATGCATGCCTTGCATATGATGTTACATTACATATTGTACAGTGACACATGCAACTATATGGAATATAGTTATAGGTGCAGTAGTGACTTACCTGGCAACTCCAGGCTTGGTGGTTGAGAGACAACCACTCCCACAATATCGGCTAAGGCTTGTGGATGTTGTTCTGCAGGTGTCCTCAGGTTGGCCAGTAGCTCCTCGGTACATATGAGTGGGGGCTGGGTTGGTGGTCCACCACCTGTTGCACCTTGTTCCCTGGCAATTGCATTTGCACGCTGTTTCACCCATCTAATGAGGTCTGTACAGTGTCTGCGCACTTGCTGGTATGTGCGGTTGTGGCCACCCACATCATTAACCCTCCTGCGAAGTTCCATCCACAGGGCATCCCGCTGCTCTGCATCCTGTTGCACATGGCTGAACAGGATATTTATTTATTTTATTTTTTATTTTTTATTTATTTAACATTTGTTGACTGGGAAAGACCGACTAGGTTCCACAGATCCTGTTTTCAGCGGAGGCCCGGGGAGAAATGCTCCAGAAGCATGTCTTTAGAAAGTGGGAGGAAACCGGAGTACCCGGAGGAAACCCACGCGAACGCAGGGAGAACATGCAAACTCCACACAGAAGGCACCCCAGCCGAGAATCAAACCGGAGAACCTCTTGCTGTGAGGCGACAGCATTAACCGCTGCACCACTGCGCTGCCTGTCATGTAGGTATGGGATGAGGGCCTCATCCTCCAAGCAGGTATAAGGGGGTAGCCTTGCACGCAGCATACCTGGAAGACATAATGATGGAAACAGGTCACAGTAACTCACAGAGACATACAGAGCTACAGCTGAACATGCATGTGTATCGCATATATTATGATTAAATAGTTGTCTTTGCAAATCTACATGACACTGACACCACTGACATGTTTGTGTCAAACACATGTGACACTCAGTGGTGAGTGGATATTATCACCATATATGTGTGTGTCACCTGATTACATTGCTCATACTCCATGTGGATGCTGTCTTGATGTGGGCATGTCTGTTTGCCTGTACTGGTGTTCCTACCTATCAGCACATGGCTGGATGTGTCCACATTAATGCAGTCAACCATGATGCTGTGTATATGTCACATATAAAGACTTATACTGCCTTAACTGACATGACCTGTGACCCTGTAGACTTGCTCACGGTAGGTTTGCTCATGGTACCAAGAATGCTTCATTTATACGCAAAAAAAGACCAAGGTCTATTTTAAAAAAGACTGGGCCTAGCTCTATTACCTCTGGTGAGGATTCTTCGACTACTGATACTGAGACACCTAATATTGGTGATTCTCCAAATGCTAAAAGGGGTCGAAGGACTGAGGTCCCTTTAGGGGGAAAAAACACAGGGCAGGAAGGAAACACAGAGGTCAAAAACTTAGAAGAGCTCTTCATGTCGATAGTGAAGTAAATCATTCATGTACTAATGTTTTAAATATTTCAAGTCATATTTTGACTGATGATCAATATTCCTTCTTAATAAAGGCCTTGGTTTCATACCTGTTTTTCACTGATGAAAGTATTTTGGTTTCTGATACAATGGATTTTTGTAGGAAAATTAACTTGAAATTATTTTTCAACAACAAGATCATACTGACAATGCTCAAAGATCATCTGATTTTAGATTTCACAAATCTACATTTAACCCTCCCATGGATAAACATGTTGCTGTTTTCCAGCAGGCGGTTATAAAAGATATACACTTCAATTTGGGTTCTGTTGACACTATAAAGCATAACATGTCTAGGAAGGAACAAATAGCACTCACACAACTCAGAAATAATACGGATATTGTTATTATTTCTGCCGACAAGGTGCAGTGGTGGTGATGGATACTGAGTACTATGTGAATGAAGGTCTTAGACAACTTTCCAACCATCATCATTACATGAAGATGGAGACTGATCCTACTCCAGGTTTTGCCTTGGAAATTAATGAATTTTGGAAAAGGCTGTAGAATCTGGAATTATCTCTGATAAAACCAAAACTCATTTGACGGTTAAGGATCCTCTGAAACAACAACTTTATCTACTTCCTAAGATTCATAAGTCCATTGATCAGCCACCAGGCAGACCGATTGTATCTGGCATTGGGTCACTCACTGAACCCTTGTCTGTTTTTCTAACTGAAAAACTGAAACCACTGTTAACATGTGTTAGAGCAAGAATCAAGGACACGACTGAATTTTTGCAGATAGTCTCGAGTCTCAATTGGACCCTGAATGGCTTATGTGTACCCTTGATGTATCCTCGCTTTATACCAGCATCCCTCATTGGGGTATTAATGCCTTGGAATACTGGCTAAATAAAACCAATTTATACCCCCCAGGGATGAACACCTTATTGTTGTGTATGGCTGAACACATTCTAACTAAAAATGTTTTTATTTCCAACAAAACTGCTATTGGCAACTACAGGGTACGGCTATGGGTGCATCCTTTGCACCCATTTATGCTGATCTATTTTATGGGCTACATGGAAGATATGATTTTATATGACCCTTTGCACAACATATATCTACCTGAGATTGATATATGGAGAAGATACCTGGACGACTGTTGGCTTATATGGAAAGGAGGTGAGGAATACCTCCAGGAATTTATTCAATATTTGAATGGGAACATCTGGGGTATCGAATTCACTGTGGAATATAATAGGAGTGCAATCAGTTATTTGGATGTCAATTTAATTCAACAGGAGGATAACACTCTTAGAACGTCCGTACGCAGAAAATTCTCACAATATAATACCCTTCTACATGCTGATAGTTTTCATCCGAAACATATTATTCGGAACATACCGAAATCACAGTTTGTGCAGATGAAAAGGATTTGTTCCTCAGTGGATGATCTTCAGAATCATCAAATGGATCTAACCAAGAGATTTTTGTCCAGAGGTTATTCCACTCGTACTATTGAGTCAGCAGTCCAATTTAGTAATGCTAAATCCAGGATTCTCTTCTCCAATACAATACTAAAACTCATAATGAGGAATCAGATGTATGTAGATTTGTCACCACTTATGGCAGGAATAGTGCCAATTTAGTAAATATTATTAATACTCATTGGAATATATTGAATTCTCATCCATTGTTGGAAGATTATCTCGAGAACGATGTTATTTTTCCTATAGGAAAGGCAAAACTTTAGGGAATTTATTTTCACACTATAAAAACCAGGGTCATGGATCACACTCCAACTCAAAGAACACTTACTAGAGATAAACTTTCAGGCATTTATCCATGTGGACATTGCAGTTTTGTAACTATATTTTCAAAACTACTTCTTTCACTAGTAGGAACACTGGACAAATATACGACATACAGTTTTTTGGTAACTGCAGTTCAGACTGGATTATTTATCTTGCCACATGTACATGTCATGCATTTTATATTGGCCAAACGTCTAGACAGTTTCGTGCCAGGATCTCTGAACACCTTGGTGACATTAGAAACAGAAGATTAACTAATGCACTATATAGACATGTTATCAAACATCCCACTGCCAAATTTACATTCACCATCATTGATCATATCATAGGAATCGATCTTTTAAAACAGGTTGGCATGATATCCTAAATACCAAAGAAAAAAGGTGGATCATTAAACTTGGGGGCTTTTCCTCCTGGATTAAATGATAAATTATAATTTGTAATTAACCATCACTTGCATTACGTATATGTACTTATTTCTTATCAGGTTGCATTGCTTAGGTTTTGCATTTCAGCTCATTTTAGGATACTGTGGCTGGTATTCAACACCAGAATTCTTATAACCTGACTTTTGTTTCGGGTTTATTTTTGGGCATTTACCCTTCATTGTATGTTTTTTATTAAGTTTGTTTATTATCATTGATATACCAGTATACTGTGTCTCTTTGGATTTTTTCATTATAATCTGGAGATATGTATGCAACTCAGGCAAACTTTTTTGTTTACTGAACTATGTATTTTTCAATTACTTTTGCCTTGATTGTATTTTTCAATTACTTTTGCCTTGTTAGCATTTTTGACTTATCAGGAAGTGATGTCATATAGATGCCTTAAAGAACATTATATAAGATGATGACTAAGTGCTTTTTGCTGACTATACTACTGATGAAAGCCTTGCTGCTGAAACCGGTCTAGTTTCAGTTTTATTAAACTACTTTTGAACCTTCCTTGGTGCTGGCCTTTTTTCTGATTTTGGGTCTCACGGTAGGTTTTACATGTATGTGTTCTGCCATATACATCTACATGGAACTGTATAGCAATTAACATCCTGCCATGTATCACCTGTGTTGCACATGTGATAAACATGGGACACTGGCTAGCCAGATGGTATTTGCAGGGATGGATATCAACTATAGCATGTACAGTCAAAGTCAACTACTAGTAGGCTATATGCCCTGGGCCATGTATGAATCTAGGATGAAAGGTTACCTAGCTGTAGCTGACAGGCGGGTCTCTGGGACCAGGTGGAGAAGTGCCACATAACTGATCCACAGGGTTAATGATACATTTGCCATGTGGACATCACACCATGTCTGAGAGGGGGGGGGGGGTGATGTGCAGCTTTGCTGGACAGGAATGCATAGTATGGCAGGACTATGTAAAGTGTATGGGACAAGGATCTGTCTAGCATGTGGTGATCCTAGTACTAGGAAGGTGGATGTCCATGAAGTATGTGTTTGAGATCAGGATGTGTACTTGTGGCATGTCCAACATCACTGGGTTGGACATGGCTTTATTCAGGGTATGCATCATACTACATAGTGGAGATGGGGAATGGGAAGGCTGGTGTAGGCCATCTGAACATGGCCAATACCCCTTTAAGGAAATATGTGGTCTGATATGGGTCACTTGAGTGTTGTGTATGGCTGGACAATGATCTCTATATTCATGGATGGCACCCTGTCATGATTAGGGTTGCCACATATGACTACCTGACAGGTATGGTGACGTAACTATCACAGGAAAGACAACTGCCCAGCTCCATCCCTTACACACAGTGTCCATTATGTTGACTGCTGCCTAGGTGGTAGTTCACGGGTACAGGGTTATTAACATAGGGGTGACAATGCAATATGTAGCTGTCAGATTGTGGCCATATGTCACATATCTCACCCACAAAGCCCCTTCTGTATGTTGTCCACAACACTCTGAGTCAGCTATTGCTCCTAGGTCATAGTCATTCACATACTTCAATAGGCAGATGCCTTCTGTTAGTCTGTGTGGTATGGACTACAATGAGGGGGAGTACAATTAATTAACCCTGTCTTACTGTAGCTGGCACTGGTGTGATGTGCATGTATTATTCAGACACCTTCTGTAGTGTTGGTTCTGCCAGCAGTCCCATTGCAAAACACTCCTGTGACATAGGAATGTACATCTAGTATACTGAGTGTAGGTGGAACACAGTATGGGTGATGATGTCCTGTGACCTGGCAAGGTTATGATATGCAGTGTGACATCAACCTTACTGTCATCTACATCTGTACTGCTGACATGAAAGAATTTGATCAAGGTTCATGGCCTTTCAGACCAGACTCAGCAGGGTAGTAGTGCAGTACATCCCATTATCAGTGGTGTCTCCCCCTTTGTGGGTTGTGATACCTGTTGGTGTGCACCATTCAGTGTGTACACAGCCTGACATGAAGCTATGTTTTACATGATGTGTATGTGGAGAGCAATTTGTTTTGTCATATGTGTATGATACAACCTGGGATGTGGACAGGTCCCTTGCAGCCTGAGTGCAGCTTGTACCTGCATAGTTGTGGGTACAAGGGCTCTGTAGTGTACATGGATATATGATTGTGTACCTGCTGAGGGGGGGACAGTGTGTTTATGTTATCCAAGACCCTATCTGGATTGCTTATTCATGCTCAGCACCTGTTCAGAACTTGTAAGCACTACGTAAGCTACTAATTACTATAGCACTCAATCTTCCTCATTACCTAGAGGTAAACAGATTTTGTACATACTTTTCACACTTGCTTAGAGTAAAATAGCTCTTTTACTCACTTTCCTCACTTATCTAGGGGAAATTAGTTTTATATTCAGACATGTCCAAGGGTCAGCTGCCAGTGTTCTCTCCTGTCTATCTGATGAATCTGGACATCTTGGGGCAATGTAGACATTGCCTCATGTACACAGACAACCCTCTCCACCTACCAGCCAACACTACAACCTGTGAGATATGCACTTATCTAGCCAAACTGGATGTAAAGCTCTCTCCAACCAAGACTGACCCTGACAGTCATGTGGAGTAGGTAAACATTCGCACCACACCACACCACACACATCACATAGTCTCACTGAATCTACACCACCATAATCCACACATAGTAACACAAAAACATTTGCGGAGGCTCTCAATTTTAATCTGTCTAAGCAACAGAGACCTCCAAAGTGGAAATGCAAGCAGCCTCCATCCCCCAACACAACCCCAGTGTCACATAGCCCACAGAGTCAGTGTGCCACTCAACCACAGCTAATAAGGCAAATCAAGATACCCAACACACTAGTCATAGGTGACTCTATAGTCAGGCACACTGATGTCCCACTCACCAGGCTAAACAAGGAGAAGGTTACTGTCAGCTGCATGTCAGGTAACAGGATCTGCCACATAACCCACACATTCAGGTCACTCCACAACAAGTACAAATATGACTGTCATTGTCCATGTTGGTGTGAATGACCTGAGACATACCTCCCTGGACTACCTGAAAAGAGACATGGAAGAGCTCTCCGAACTTGTAGGCCAGGCAGGTATGACCCTAGCCCTGAGAAGCATTCTGCCATCACCCAGAATGATGCCGCAGTACGAGGACAAAATGATTAACTTCAACAATTAGCTAAGCTTATGGTGTCATTCTAAGGGGATCCAGTATCTGTCTGCTTGGGATGACATGGTCGACAGACAACGATGCTTTACCACAGATGGCCTGCACCTGTCGCCCCTGGGGTTGCGGATATTGGCTAAGGCTCTTGCTGCCCCTATAGTGCCTTCTTTAGGCAAGGTTCACATAACATATTCACCACCATAACAGGAACAGGCAAGCACAAACAGAGGGTAATGCTACTCAATGCTGGAAGTCTATATCTCAAAATGCACTCACTCAAGGCACTCCTTGTAATGGAGAACATCAATATCTGTGCAGTGACTGAGACCTGGTTCAAGGCTCCAGAGAGCACCCCCTGCACTACCAGGCTAGAACTCATAGCACACTTTTCGGCCATGTAACCTGGACTGGAACACCCAAGGCGGAGGTGTGACTATATTCATTAAGGATATCTACCCCTCCAGGCTAGTTGCTTAGCACAATGCATCCGAGGTTATTCAAGTGCAACTACCTCTGGGCTAAACTGCAATCCAAATCGTAGCTTGCTACAGATCCCTCACCATGCCCCAAGATTCCCACTCCTCTTTTCTTGATGTACTGGAAATTATTAGGGTTCAACCAAACACCCAACTAATGGGCAACTTCACCTACCCCACCATTAAGTGGAAAAACTACTTGTGTACTAACTCATTAGCTCAATGCTTTCTGGAATTCATTACACCAATGCCCTGGATCAACTTATCCACACACGCACCAGGGGCAACAATATCCTAGATCTAGCCATTACCAACATGAGTGACTGCTGTTCCACACCTGAAGTCAACTCCTCGTTGGTCCGATCTGACCATAAGCTAATCACCCTTGACATCCACATCCTGCCCCCCACCCCCCATTAAGGGAACCACAGTATAATATATATACAAAACCAACTTCATGCTTCTTAAGACAGACATGGTGAACTTCATGACACCCATGCAGATGGACAATACAGTTACAACTGCTGAATCCTACACAAATGCACTCTATAAGCACTTACACGACTGCATGGATCATGCTATCCCAAACAGAACCAAGATGCTATACTCCTAATTAAAGAAGCCAATCTGGTGGTCCCCTGCCATAAACAAACTGTACAACAGAAGGAAGACACTGTTGCAAAAGAGAGTACAATCCCATGCGTGGAGGAGCTCCCTGGTCAGCCTCAGTAAAAAGCTGTGATCCCTTATAAGATCCTCCAAAGCTAGCTACGGAAACAAAACCACCACTAATTCCAATGACAACCACAAAGCATTCTATAGCTATGTCAAATATCTCAATGTTAACACCCAGATATGCTCTGAGTTACAGCACAAAGGCATGAACATTACAGAACCAACTGATATTGCCAACATCCTGGCAGATAGGATCAGTGCTACCTTTCCCCCCTCTCACCCCTAAAGGGCCCATATCTATACAGGAAGAATGCAGAGTCCCTGTAATCACAACTACCCAGGTAAAAGCTTCACACTCTAAAGCCAATATCACAGCATCCATGGGACCGGACAACATCCCAGGCTGCGTTTTACACGAACTTCAGAATGTACTAGCTCCCCACCTATGCAGCATGTTCAGTAATAGCCTCACATCAGACTTTGTGCCCCCTGAATGGCACACCACAACAGTTATCCCACTCCACAAAGGTGTTGCCACAATAGACCATGGGACCTATTGCCCTATAGGTCTGACTAGCCTGGTCTGCAAGGCTATGGAGCACATCATCATGGATCACAGTCACAGAGACATTGGGTACCTCCAAACCTTTGACCCCTCCCAGTTTGCCTTGGTTAAGGGCAGACCATGCCTCCTAAACCTGGTGGACTTCTTTGAGACAGTTACCAAGGCATTAGATGAGGGAAAGGAGATCCACACAGCCTACCTTGATCTCTCAAAGGCTTTCAACACCATTCCCATTCTGGTATTATCGACATACCCATCCACCTGAACATTAACCCATACATCATGAGATGGTTTCCAAAGTGGCTCATGAACAGTACACACACAGTGGGAGTTGCATACCCTAGGTCCGACTGTAGACCAGTTACAAGTGGCATCCCCCAGGGCTCAGTCCTAGGACCCTCATGTTCGGTATATACTTCTCTGAGGTACAGGCAAGCACAGGAGGGCTTTGGCTGAAAAGGTTTGCAGACGACTGCAAACTAGGGGCCATTATTGTTTCCCCAGCTGATACAGACACCCTCCGGAAGGGTCGCACTGAGACGTATACCTGGTGTCAATATCATGGCCTCAAGCTGAATGCCACAAAGTGCATAGTCATCCCCTTTGGATAAAACTAATTACCCATGGACTACCACATAGGTGCTAGTCCCCTACATACAGAAAAGGTAATAAGGGATCTGGGAACTCCAGTAGATAGCAATCTCTCTTTTGATAACCATAATGCCAAGGTGGTTAAAATATCCTTCTACATGGACACCCTACTCTCTAATGGGTTCGCATCCAGAACAAAGGAGGCCATTGTGCCTCTCTACTCATGACTTATTAGGCCCATTGAAAGATACAACACCCTATTTGGGATGTACCTTACAAGACAACTGCAATAGCTTGGAAGACCACAACAATACCACACCAAGAGGATTACTGACCTCAAACAGATGTCTTATGCAGCCCAACTAAAGAAACTCCAGCTGTACTCGGTTGCATACTGCGTACTCACAGGTGATCCGTACTTGATATACAAGGCTCATGTCCAACCCAGTATTGCTGGATATGCTCCACATAAACAGAAGCCCCTGAGAGCCACATGCTCTAGGGATATACACCTAACCACAACGATGACTAGGACGTGCTGGATGGATAGATCCCTGACCCAGAGACTCCCCATGCTTTGGAACATGATTCCAATGTACATCAGGCAGGGCCGCTCACTAGCACTCTTCAAGAGAAACCTTGACGGGTGGATGGGAGACAGACATGTACCTCGGGGATCACTGCAGTGGCTCTGCTGGACAGAGGCACAGGGAACTAATGGCTCTGGCATTCAGAGGCACAGGGAACTAACCTAAGGGGGTGGTGGAAGCCAACACACTCTAGCTAGGCTTATAAATACCCGTGGACAGACAGCCTAGTACCTACCTTTGAACTTATTACATGTCTTATGTGCATGGATAGTTAACTAGCTCTTCCATTTTACTTTGCTATCATGCTGTTAAACTGTCGGGTGACTACAAGTCATATGCATCCTGTTATTGTGTATTGTAAATGCCAATAGACATAACTAATGTTTGCCTAACATAACAGTAATGCTATGTAACTTGTAATACATATCTGCCTACAATACTGTACATTACAGTTATTGGCACAATATCCCACAATGCATATCATAATTGCACAGTAAACCAACCTTCAACATGTTATTCTCAGTAATACACCCATACATATATGCCTACTGTTACAATATATCAACATATGCTGTCCCCTGTTACAGCACATACTTGTTGGACCAACCCTGTCACTGGCAGCGGCTGGTGAGGATTAGTTGGGTTCAAAGCCCATATATAGCATCCTGTGTTGTGTATGCTGTGTTTGCCTTGTGACCTACAGCAGTACACAAATACTACAAGTGTTACTATGCTCACCAATACATCACTACAAGATAACTGTTTCCACTATATGCATTGTGTACACTTTACATATTACAGAACAGGTACTACACACACAGACATACTGGGTGTTCTACATACCTTATTAGTAGCCCGAGGCATTGTTGACTGTTATTTCAATCCTTTTCAGTTTGTGATTCAATCTTCTTTGTAACGTTCTGCTGGTATATACAGATGGTTTGAATGTGTGATAAGCCATCCTTTTATAGTTAAATATCTGTAACATGTGCTATCCTGACCACCAATTGGTGTTCTAAAGTAGTTAATTAGATGCACATCAGCTGTGCAGCTACTCCATTAGCCAATACCATGTAATTGGTAACACTTCCCGGTGTACACACAACCCTCTGAAATGGGATTAGTGCAAACAAACCCTGTAACATCAGCAGCTGTTCCATTGTATAATGGCAACTATTTCACATAGGGCCATGTTAGTGTGTCTCTGACAAGGTATGTTAAGGCTTCTGCAGATGTCGTACAGTGAGTGAATGATTTGTGATGTTCTTACCGTTTTTATTGTAATTTTTGTGGGTGTGGGGGTGATGTTGGTGGGTGTACATAGCAGATGCAGGTGTGTAGGAACTGCTTTTATCGATTTGTGCGTGAGGGTTCCTTCCCTATTTGAACACCTATCCTTTAATGGACTAATACTATGGTAATTGCAGGCTGATTCATTAAGGCACTGTTAATTGGTTCCTGTAGGTGATGTTAGTCCTTGAATCCTTTCGGCAATACATCGGAATGTAATAAAGTGTTGCTACATGAAAGCTGTGTATTTCTGTCATAGGTATTTGCAGTGATTGGAGTTGTGTTGGTGACCGACCCTCTTTGGCTAGGGTTGCCACCTTTTCAAATGGCTATAGTGGGACATTTTCCGGACACACGTCAGATTTTAAAGGCTGACACAAACCCACGGTCAGTACAAGGGATATAACTTTCCTTTTTTGCCTAAATATAAGCTTATTCTTGTATCAGTTTAGTTGCTTATCCTGTTTCTTGTAACATGTAGGTATTTTAGATACAGAAAGAACTATTGTATGCAGCTATTGCATTACATATGGGACATAATTATGTCCTACAATCTCAGGACATTTGCCACGTTTAATATTTTCAGGACACAACCGCCCAAAGATAAACTGTCCCTCGCAAAGTGGGACAGGTGGTAACCCTATCAGTGGCTCATGTCCATAGCACATATTTGTAACAGTGTATAGGCATATACTCTCCATATCCTTTGTTCATAAAGTTTGGTCATGGCGAAATGTGTGATTGCTATGGTCCATGTTATACTCATATATGAACACTTCAACCGCTGTATACGGGATACCTATGGAATCCTAAACGCATAAACATCCGCCACCCACAGTACTGGGCCCAGGCTCCCATACCCCACATTACCGACAGCGACAGTCTAACTCGCAAAAGTAACACAAACATGAAACACACACGCACACACAGACACACTGCTACCCACCGCATCCAAACAAATCATCTTACACTACGTATGAGCAGGTGGGCAAGCCCCCCTACACCCCCCATGTGGGTGGCTGCGCCCCCCCCCACACCCCCCCCTACTTTAATATTCTACCTCCTAGATTGCACAAACAGATGCACAAAGCAAACCCACACCCACACATTACAGTCCCCCAGGAACACACACCACACTCAGAACACGCACTTACATACACTACAGCCCTCAGAAACACACTTACACACATTAACCTACATGAACCGCAACACCAGAAGCACTGACTAAATGTCCCTTAACATCAGGATTTTAAACCTCGTGCTTCTGGTGTTTTGGTACTGTGGTCTTTCGGACTTTAAGCCTCGTAATTATGCATGTTGGCATGTCAAGCAGTCAGTATTTGGTAGGTATCCTATTTATATGTACCTCCATGGTTATGTAGATGTTGTTAACCTATCTATATATCTACATATATATGTATATCCCCATATATCGACATATATCTCTCTCTCTCCCTCTCTCTCTCTCTCTATATATATATATATATATATATATATATATATATATGTTGATCTATATATATATATATGTATTATATATATATATATATATATATATATATATATATATATATATATATCTATACACACACATATATATATATATATATATATATATATATATATATATATATATATATATATATATATCTTTCATTGGGTACATGCTGGTTTGTCCTATTTCCACACATTCCTACCTTTTGTGTTTTAACCTGTCAGTATACACAATTGCCATTGGTACATCTCAGGTAGCTTAGTGGTAGGTTATTGCGCAGATTGTGTACATGGTTGCATGTTCTAATCCTGGCAGTGGTAATTTTACCTCTCGGAGCAGGCACTGGTAGTGCAAGGGTGATTAACGCACATTTCAGCGTTTGTGTGTTCCAAATTTGTATTATTCTGTGGAATACTACCTATATATGCAAGCTGTGGTTAAGGTATACTATGTAACATGTAAATCATGTCTGACTTTATTGGGATTTGAACCAGGACTGCAGTGATATTATGCAAATGCTGTAGCCATTACACTATTCACATTGATGTTCCTTCTGCCTATTTCCTTTGTCCATGAATCCTATGTGTAAGCTTGGCTACACAAAAGGCCGACCCACCCACACCCATTGAGCTTCTCGAAATACCGACATGACACATGAATTGGGAGACTATACATTAACATCCTAACTACATTTGGCATAGCCACTCACTGACACACTTCAGGGGAAATCTTGATGTGTGACTGGCCAACAGTATATACACCCCTGGGATCATGTGTCCCAGACACATACAGCCAGGGTGTGGGGGAGCCACTCCAGTTCTACAGCTGCAAGACCTGTTGGGGAAATTGAATGCTGTTGGTTTGTCATGTTAACATGCCCTTTTGAGATCACTATGTGCCCCTATCACCCTACAGCACACCAGTCTCCAACAGCTTCCAGCAACTCTGCCTGGAATCACTTCATTGGCTATGCTTGACAGAGGCTCAGTTACTTCATCAGTGGTGCACGTAAAGCCACCACACTGTAGCTATGCTTCTAAATGCCCTTGGGCAGATAGCCTACTACCTATCTGTGAACCTCTACAATGCAGGCCATCTCCAACATCATATGTGATTATACAGAGTTTTCTGATCACAATATACAGTGTAGATTCACCATGTAGTCAGACAACAGTTAAGTACAGCAATAGCATACAGACTACTGATACATAATCACACCAAAAGCCTATCTTGGAAGCTAGTGGACATGTATAGGTTTCAGGCTTTGTATTGCTTACAAGTAGGTTACCTACAGGAAAGATGGGACACAAGCACAGATGGGATACATGCCTGCAACAATCCCATACCAACTTGCATGTGTCAGCCTAAGGCTTTGGAATGCTGGCCAAGGCTATTGGCACACCCATGGTGCCATTTTTAGGCAGGTCTCAGAGGTGGATCTCACCTCCATGAACTGCACAATAGCGGAACCAATGAGGCTTAGGTTACTCAATACCAGGGGTAGTACTCACAACATGCATGCACTCACAGCATCCCTCAGTATGGACAACATCTACATTTGTTCTGTGACTGGGACCTGTATAAGGCTCCTGTGAGCACACCGGCACTACCAGACTACAACCCATAACACACATTTCAGCCACTGTACATGGACTGGCACAAACATGGAGGGGGGTGTATCCATATTCATCGTGGATACCTACACCTTCAAGTTAGTGGGGCAGCATGATACCTCTGTGATCATCCATTTGCAGCTAACATCAGCCATGACTGCAATGCAAACTGTGAGCTGCTACAGATAACCCTCCATGACCCAGGAGCACCACTACAACTATCTGGAGACAGTGGTAAACATGACAGTCCTACCAGCCAGCCTGTTATTGATCAATGTTGGCTACCCTACACTTAACTGGATAACCTACTTAAGTATGCACTTCCAGGCCCAGCACTTCCTGGGATTTATCACCTCATATGGCCTGTATCAGTTGGTAGATGGACTAACGAGAGGTGAAAACATACTAGAAGTGGTAATCACTGACATGTGCAACAGGTGCACTACAGCAGAGGTAAACCGGTCACTGTTTAGATCTGATCATGAACTATTCACTGATGATTTCTACTCCCAACCATCTCCCCCACACAAGGAACACACAGTGAATACTTTTTCTACAGCTAAATCCACAGTACTAATGACAGAGGTGGGAGGGTTCACAGTCCCCATGCTCAGGGATGACACTGCTCAAGATACAGATAGAATTATGAATGCACTCTATAAGCACCTACAAAGATGTATGGGTCGTACCATCAATGGTAAACCAGGACTAGATACTCCTACACAAGGACACCAGTCTGCTTAATCCCTGCATTATACAGGCTATACAACAGAAGTAGTACAGTAGTCCAGAACAACAGCAAATCCCAAGACATGCAGATGTCCATGACCAGTATTAGCAAGATACTTATGTTACTTATGTAATCATCCAAGGCTGACATCCACAGGTAAATAGGCATGGATTCAGAATATGACCACAAAGGCTTCTTTGGCTATGTCAAGGATGCAAGCAGTAACACACAGATTTGCACTGTGCTGGTGCAATATTGCACTGAATATACTGACCCTACTGATATCACCAACACACTTGATGATACATTCGGAGCAAGCTTCACCCCCTACTGGGCCCACAACAATACCCAAACCGTACAGTATCCCAGACATCTGTGACATACAGGTGGTAATGGCCCTTTCAAATGGCATGACAGAGCATCAGTGGAGGCAGATGGTGTCCAAGACTGCATCCTGCAGACACTACAAGTCAAAGTGCCCCCCCCCCGCCTAATTTAGCAATTCAACATCAGCCTCTACACAGGCTACATGGCCATTCACTGGTGCATGGCAACAGCTGTTACACTCCACCAAGGTGGTGACACAACTGACCATAGTAACTACCACCCCATAGGCCTGAGTAGCCTGATCTGCACGGTTATGGAGCATATCCTCATGGCACTCATAAACATAGACAATGGTAACCTCCAGACACTTGACCCAACCCAGGTCACCTTGATTGAGTGCCGATCATGCCTATTGAACCAGTTTGACATCTTAGAGCCACCTAGACTTTAGGTGTGGGGTGTGGTAGTTCACACATACTACCTGGACCTCACCAGGGGTTTTGACACCATTCCCCACTCGGGTATTATTTCTACACTCACCAGCCAGTACATACACCCATACATCACAGGTTGGTTTGCCAACAGGCTTACACACAGAACCCACATGATAAGCCTAGAAGCCTCCAGGTCCAACTCTTGACCAGTCACAACTGGTGTCCCACAGGATGCAGTCCTGGGACCCCTACTGTTTGCCATATACTTCTCAGAGGTACGGGCTAACACAGGTGGACTACAGCAGGCTGTGTTTGGAGATTACTGCAGACTGGAATCCATAACTGACAGTCCAGCTGTCAGAGACATCCTTCAAGGAGCCTCACATAGACCAAAACAGGGTGTCAGAGTGATGGCCTCCAGCTAAAGGCCACATACTGCATGGTAATTCCATTTTGGGAAACTACACACACACATATTAACACATGAGTGGCAGACAGTATAATTCAGATGACATAATGTGTATGTGGGGACTACATTACATAGTGATCTCACCTTTGACAGTCACATGTGTGAAGTGGTTAGGACAGCCATCTATGTAGGCCATCTGATTACTTAAGGGTTCACATCTAAACAAACTTAGGTTATTGTGCCCCTTTACTCATCAGTCATCAATCGCATTATAGAGTATGATAACCCATTTTGGATATACCTCAGAAGACACATCTGACAGCTGGAAGGGCCATGAACGTACCTCACATAGAGGGATAATGCCCTCAGACATGTGTCCTATGCTGCCAGACTGCATAAACTCATGCATTACTCAGTGGCATCTTGTTTACTCAGGGATGATATTTTCTGGCCAACAAAGCCATGTCCAAGTCAGGCTTAATGGATACGCTCCACCTATGGGCATCCATGTCACAGTGAGCCACACACTGTAATGAGCTACACCTTGCCACAACGATAACTGGAAGATGCTGGAGTGACAGATTCCTGTCACGGGTGCTCCCCATTATTTGTAACTACATCCCTGATTACAGTATACAAAACCCCTCACTAGCACTCCAGGGAATCCTTGCAGAGAGGGTGGGGAACAGTGGATACACCCCAGGGATCCCACAATTGGCTCTACTCCACAGAGGGACAGTTAGTTAATCAATGGGGTGGTGACAGCAGACACTTTGTGGCTATGCTTATGACTGGCCTCGGGCAGTTAGGCATGTACCTACCTATGTATCTATGAACCTATACATACAGTATGGACACATGCTGATAGCTTAATTTACTGTTCAGGTATTGACTTACCTTGTGCCAATGGCAGTTGTGTGTACAATAGTTGAGGGCTGCCTATGTAGGATGCGCACAGTAGACCACCTATACATGACAATTTACAGGTGGTTGTGTGTGTGTGTGTGTGTGTGCCATCCATGTTTGTTGTGTGTACAGGTGGAGAAGGGTGTCAGTCCATAAGTGCCTACACTGTCAGTGTGTGTGCTATACGTTCCCTCTTTGCCAAGGCATGGGCATACTGGGCGGGCGCTGGCAAAGGGTGTTCATGGTCTGAGTCCCTCTGTGCCTTTGGGGCTCTTGGCAATGGTGGTGGGCTGTGAGGGCCTTCACCATTCTGTCCCTGCTGTAGCTGTTTCCACAGGATCATATTGTGTAGCATGGCAAATACTATGAAGATGTGGGCACATGTGCCTGGAGAGTACTGCAAGGCTCCACCAGATATGTCCAAGCAGCAGAACCGTGATTTCAGCATCCCAAACATGGGCTCTATGATGATTCTGGTTTCTGCGTGTGCCTCATTATGGCTTTCTTGCTTGGCTGTGTGTGCATTTCTGATGGGAGTCATCATCCATGGTTCCAATACATAGCCAGCATCCCCCACCAGTTGGCCATATGGAATGTCTCCCCTGGCAAATACCTGATACAGCTGTGAGGCATGCCAGATGTGGGAGTCGCGATAGCTTCCAGGGCTGCCAGCACACACATCCATGATAATGCCCTGGGCATTGCACATGACCTGGCAGTTGATGGAGGGGTATCCCTTGCGGTTTATGTAGTGCCTACCCTGCTCACCGTGTGGTGTCCTGATGTGTATGTGCATGCAGTCTATTGCACCCAGTACCTCCGGGTAGTCTGCTACATGGTGGAAGAGACGCATATTGCTGGCCAACTCCTGCATTCGGGGGAAGTATATGTCTTCATTGGCATGTGGTAACATGGCATCCAGAAATTGGTGGAGTACCCTGGATGCTGATGCCTGTGAGATCCCCATGATATCTCCAGTTAGCCTTTGAAAGGTACCTGTGGCTAGTATTCTCAAGCTTACACATACCTTCATGTCCACTGGGATGGGTTCCCCTCTGTTATTTCTGGCTCTGATGAGTGGCCTGCACAGCTCAACAAGTTGCTGTATGGTGTCCCTGTCTACCCTGTAACACTCTACTATCTCCAGATCATGTAACCCCTGGTAGGTTACCCTAGGTCTGAACACTTCTCCTCCTCCGGTGCCTGAGATGGTTGCCAGCATCATTCTCCACACCACCGTCAGTCTCCAACACATGCTGGTGAATCAAAGTTATGGCAGCCCCCAACATGTACATATTAAAAGTTCCCCGTCTGTATACACCAATGGTGCAGAGTGTCTGGGAATACACAAGTGTGTGTGTGGGGCTTTCACACCTTATACTATTGTGCAATGGATGATGCTGGTGTAAATGGGTGTGTATGTGCAATTCCAGCTGCAAGGCATTTTAATTATGGGTTTTACAGCAGGTACTGCTATTGTGGGGCCTTTGGTGTTGACTTACGCTTGGCTGCCGTGAGTCGTCTATTGCCCTTTACTTCACTTTTCAACCCGATTCCCCTCCCATTGTCAGGCATGCATCCAGCTGCCTGCTTTCTTGTTTTGTACTTTCCCATACCAGGACTGTGTTGCGAAATGTGTCATGTAGCTGATCTACTGCAAGTTTGCTTTGTTCTGCTGTGACAGTTCGCTTTTCTTTGCAGTACAGCACCTCCCCTTTCCTGTTCTGAAGGTAGCTTCTAGCAGCCTTGTTAGCTGTTGCCAATGGCCCACTGTGAGTTCCTAGATGTTAATTACTCATTTGTACTCCAATTACCATGCTGCAGCATTTCTTTATTGTCTTCCTATATCCTTCTTGTTTCAGCTATGGTGCGTGCCACGCACAGCCGTTTACCGAGTTTCGAGTGCGTTTTCATCCACGTTCACATGCACTTTTGGTTACCTTGTGTGCTCTCAGCTAAGCAAAGCTATGGCTACTTCCACACCCCTATCCTGCGGCTTTGCTTAGCAACAGGCAACCCAGATTAACAATGCTCCAATGTGCTTACAGCTACGGTGGCGCACCCCTCTCTTGATGTCATGTTTATCTCCAGGCCACACCTTGGTGTTGTACTGCTACACTGTGTGGTACATCCTTACACTGGCGGGGATTTTGAGATTCAGTATTACTTGACTCATTTGCATGGCATTGATTACTAATTCCTAGTTACCTTGCAGAACACTGTCACAAACCCTTAGCAACCCTTGCGCCATGGTTGTGGTGTAGCATGCGTGCCATTGACTATTATGGGGAATTCATGAATTGTGTTACATTGCAGTTTTATGACATCTAAATATATTTTCATTGTGATCCCATTTGCACACCGATGCACTGTGATTTTACTTTGCATTAGTGTGGCCATGACATTAAATGTTATTTTTTATGTGTTGTGCATGATTTTTTATGCCATTAGCTATATATTTAGCCATTGGCATATATTAACATTATAATACGTAAGTTTGGTCAGCTTTCATGGCTTCAATTTTATGTTTGAAAAAATGTAAACCGTTTTTTTTTTTTTGGTTTACATTTCTGCATGCTTACGCTATGCCTGCATCACTTCATGAATCGCTATATATCTTCATTTGCATGCTACACTGCTGCGCATGGGGTAATTAGCATACATGCGCCGGGAGCTTCGCAGCTCTGGCGTATGCTGGTAGTGCACATGGAAACAGCTTGTACCTGAATCGCTCGACGGCCATATTTGGCATTAGATCGCCACCGCTACTCCTGCGCCTGGCGCAAGCTTCATGAATCCCGGGGATAGCGTCTTCTCAAAAGATAAAATGTTTTATAAGATCCAGTTTTCTTAGCTCACAAATCAGACTTTCCTGGTTTAAGAAACAAGACCCAGAACTATTGTACACAGCATGCAGATAAAGTAATGAAAAAGCAAAGTGTTCCCATTGCTATGCTACTGTCAAACAATTTAGCTGATATGATATCTGAAACAGCTTTAAACAAAGGCTCAATATATGTCTAACAGAAAGTGAGCACTGAAAAATAGAAATATCACATAATTGGTGAAGAGGCAGTGGATATTTTAAAATAGCTTTCAGAATGGAGAAGTAATGCAGACTTTGATGTTAAGGACATTTCTCCACCAGAATTGAATTCTGGCAGTGTGTGATGTTGAAAATTACGTTTCTGTCTCCCTTGCTCTCTATTAGAAGGAAAAAAATAATAAAAAAATAAATAAATAATATATATATATAAACCTTGTCACCACAATAAACGGGACATGCTGGAGGTATAGATTCCTGTCCCAGAGACTTCCCATACTCTGGAACAAACTATTCATCTATGTCAAACAAAGTTCCTCATTAGCATTGTTCAAGAAAAACCTTGAGTGGATGGGAAATAGGAAATGCATCCCGGTGATCGCTTCTGTGGCTCTGCTCAACAGGGGCACAGGAAAATAACTTTCTTGGGTGGCGTAAGCCAGGGAACTTTGTTGGCTAGGCTTACTTAGGCCCTTGGGCTGATAGCCTATGAACCTGGCTTACGGCCGACCAAGTTTATAGATAAGTCTAAACTTTTTGCACCATAACTTCTCCAAAAGCAAGTAGTTGGTGTGATAGCCACAACCGAAAACTAAACAGAAAAAAATATGTAATTGTATCCTCTGGAATGATGTTTCCTGCAGCTATCACTTTGACAATACAGCCCTGAAGATTGACCCAGTAGTGAGGGACCAGTGATCCCATTTGGAGAATGAGCTGTCATTAGATTACCAGGTATCTGCTTTTGTAAGGAAGTCCTTCATTGTGCAGCTTATGAGTAAGGGTTTTTATTTAGGTCCATGAATATAATTATACTACTATATTTTGCACTCATTAGACTGATCATTGGGTATAATGTCCCTTTCGGTATGCACCTCTCCAGTCAGCTGACACAACTCGAGGAACAACAGTGCTTTCTCACTGTGAAAAACAAGGACCTAAATCACAGAAGCTAAAATGATTGTCTCAAAGCCCTGTCCCTCTTCTTCATATCTTACAACCTACTGACAGCGATCTCTGCCTTACTTACAGAAGTTGTACCAACCCCATCCTTTCAGATCTTCCTCACAACTGTTAAGTTCAGCAGTGGCACAATCACCTGCTGAAGAGACACTTCTCTCTTCTACTTCTTAAATAGAACATGCTTGAGGGATAGATAAGTCTTGCACAGAATACCTGTTTTCTAGAATCAGCTTCCTTTATATGTAAAATGAAGTATTTCTCTTTTTCTGTTTATGTTAAAGCTCTATGAGTGGATAAGAAACTTCAGCCTTTGATTGGTAACCTTCTCCTTTATTGGCATGATTAACATGTAAATGTCTGCCTACCCTGAGTTATTTGTAGTCATAGTACAAAGGGCTCTGGGCTAATTGTACTAAAATACTAGGGCTAGAAACTTGTTGGGAATGAATGGCCAGGCTTATGAAAATCCTAATGGATTGTTAGCTAAGTAAGTAGGAAGTTATGAAGAAGAAGATCCAATTGTACTTGAAGTCATTTTATGCACAACATTGACATCGTCTGATTTTCACATTTCCAGTCTTGTTTTCCTTGAAGAAGGAGTTCAATTTGTGATTCAGCCAGAACTTACTGTATTGTGAAGTGCTGAGTCTGGTTCCTGCTCCCCATTCAAAAGTCTCCACAGATGTACCAGACCTGTCTTGCGGAGCCTCTTCTCTGGGCATGAACGTCCAAGGTGTATGGTCAAGACAGGACTGGTGCAGACATATAAATAACATGGAAAGAAAAGCCCTAATCTTGGTCCTTCAGATTCTTCACATCTCAGGTCTCTGGCATCCCTGCAAAGCTTGACAGACAGTCCCCCAGCCATGTGGTATACCAACAGTCAAGATGAAGCAAAATCCTATCATCCCTGCAGGTCAGGCATGATGGCTAGTCAAACTGCTGTTCAACACAATCTGTTTCTACCGGCAACTTGCATCTCATCAGAGATGATATCAGTGGCAGATTACTTGAGCAGATTGAAGACCTTATGAATGTATGCTAAACAGAGAAGTTTGCCTGCAGATTGCCCATCATTGGGGAATTCCACAAGTGTATATTTTTGCTTTCACTGTAAATAGGCAGGTCCCTATTAAATTGCCTAATGTTTCAAAGTTCGAATGTCATGTGGTCGACACCATAGTTGACCATATGATTGAACTTTGAAAAGTTCGAAGGTGAAAGGCAATGGCTCCGTACGCGCATAATGGGAAAATTTCCCTTTTCTGCACTGAAGTGCGGTCTCGGAGTTTATTATATATTCTAGGTTTCAAGTTTCACTCATATGTTGTAGAACATAAGAGGTTTGAAATTTTGAAGCTTCGAATATATAATATAGACCCAAATAGGCATCCAAAACTGTCCTGCTCCTGAGACCCTTGCACAGATGTATGCCTCATCAATCTTGGAAAGGGAAGTTCCTTTACGCTTTTTCCTCCAATTGAAAATTTCCAGCTGAATATCAAATGTAGTCCGCCTTTGCCCCAGAAAACTTTGATTCTTCCTTCTTTTTCATCTGTCAAAGGACAATCACAAGTTACTGTACAAAACCAATTTATTTACACAACAAAAGACTCTCATTCAGCTAATCTTGCAAATTGAACATTACAGTTTGGATTGTTTACTTTTTTTTTAAATTGGGATTATAGGCCTTACTATTGACACACATTTATTTTGTGAACATGCTACAGGTATTACAAGAGCGAGTAAACTTGCTACAAGAAAAATTTTCATTTCCAGAAGAAGAAAATGTTCTGCCTGGTGTCAAAAGAAAAGACAGGACCCCTATCAACTGGGTATGCCTGTTACCTTCAAGTTGTTAAAGCTAAAAAAATGGTTAAAGAAATAAGTGCAAAAATACATCCCTTCCTGAAGAATATTGCAGCCTGTTGACATTACACTGCATGAGACCAGCAATACTTGACTAAAAGTAAGTTATCGCTCGTATGCATTCTTTCACTGAGCACTGGGCTTGGATTGGAGGAGTGACTGCTAACCACAGTTGCAGAAAGTTGTGAATGATATGCATTCTGTTATACAACTACAACTGGAGGCAGGACTATTTGTGCAGTTGAATATAGTCTCAGAAGGTTCTTGCTTCCTCTCTCAAACCCCTGGAGAAGGCTGCACTGGCGGCAAGCCCTAACAGTGCTTAACTATGCTTGAGGCTGCTGTTACTGTAACTCACTGCCATCAATCCTGGCCATCTCATGAGACAGCCCATTGGTATTACCGCGACCAGTGATGTATCCCTTATTGGGAAATGCAGATAATAGCACCAGCTCTGTGACATACATGGATAATGCAGTCTCTGCAGCCTAGGTAACATAGGGCTAAGGCCTGAGTTGTGAGTCATCTGCCCATAGAGTGTTGTGAATTTGTGACCAAGACCAGCTTGTCCTTTCCAGGTTGAAACTAACATGAAAAGCTACAGAGTTTGAGAGTCAGTGGGTGGACAGCAAAGAGCCAGCCTCAAACACAGGAGATGAGGGTTGCACACTGTGCCAAGGGAATCTGCTTTGATCTCGCACTTCTTGATGCCTGCTAGCCACTGCAAAAGGATGAATGTACGTTCATTAAAAATATCTCGTTACCTTTTTGACATCTTTGACAGATTTCATTTCTAGCCCAATCCACAGTCTCACAGCTGTGCTGCAAAATTAAATATGCTTTATTTCATAGTGTTTTGTTTAATCTTTAGAGTTTAAGTTGGAGTACAAGAACTTTCTTTATACTTGTATTCAAAGGTATAAGAATAGAAAATAACAAAAACGTCACAAATCTCTGCAATACTATCCAAATTGTAAAAAAAATTATTCCCTTCTCTCCTTTGACACTCTTCCTGTCTCTGCAGTATACTCTTCTGGGGTCTGAAAAAGGAAAGCGTTTTCTTATAGAAGTCATGGTTTCTATTCTAAATAAATTTTTTAAACATATAATGTGCTCAGTGTTTCAGAAATGTGATATTCTTTATTCCTAGAATAGCTTATACACATGTTTTATTTGGCACACAGTTTAATTCAGTATGTTTTGACTAAAGAAATCCTAACTTATCCAGTGGTAATATTACTGCTTGCCTTATAGATTTTTTTTTCATCTGAGGTATTCTATACTCTGTATACAGATGACATGAAATTAGGTAACCTGATTAGTTGTGATGCAGATGGGGCATGTTTGCAAAAGAACCTGACTAAATTGACCATTTGGACACAGCAGAATAATATGCTGATAAATACATCAAAAACTAAGCATATGAGATTTGGGAGACATAAATTGAAAGGTGAATGTTGATTATACAATGCCCCCCCCCCCACATTAATATTCCAAAACGTGCACGCTGATTGGCCAGCGGGCCCGTTGTAAATCCCACAATATACCAATGGAAAAGGTCTGGTCGCCCGGACTTTTTTTCCGTTGGTATAAAGTGTCCAAAACTTTTTTTTTTTTTTTTTTTTTTTTAATAAATGGAAAAAAAAACAGAGCACTGGAGACTTGCTTTTCTCCGTTGCTTCCATTTCAAAGGTATGCGTAGGAATGCAAGTCCCATATGCATGCGCAGTACATCAACACAAGGAAGCAGTATACCACCACCAGGGAAAGAACAGTAATGCGCTGTTATACAAAGACATTATTTTAAGAAAAGTATTTATTTTCTTAAATAATGTCATTGTATAATAGCAATAACCAACTCCGTGTTTGTGGTATATTGAAATTTAATCAGAAAAACTCTCCTGCACGTAGGAAAACTGCACGGCAACAAATTGTAAATCCACAAAATAAATGAATGCCAGCAGATAAATAGGATCCAATAAATAATTTATTACAAAAAGAATGACATCATATCAGACCGGTTTCGGCTGGCAAAAAGTAGCACAGCCTTCTTCAGTGATGAAAAAAAATAATCAAAAATGATGCATTTATATAGTAGCTAAACTACATCCTATTGGTGCAATTATAATTGCTCATTAAGTCCAGGTGTGAATAATGCTCCTAATATGGTAATCCATTTCTTTTCTTTAGTATCAAGCAAAGAGTGCCATCCTGTCTTATTAAATCTATTGTCCCTTATTATATCAATAACTGTAAAAGAAAATTTGGCATTGGGATGTTTCAGACAATGTTTGAACAGAGCATTATTTGATTTTTTAGTTCTAATATTGCTCATATGTTCTGAAATGTGAAATCTTAAAGGCCTAGAAGTCTGGCCAACATAAAAAGCGCCACAGCTACATGTTACAAGGTAAACAAGCCATTCACTACTGCAGTTTGCAAAAAATGATATTTCATAAACCCTTGGACAATTCCTGCTAGTAAACTCTTTTGTCTTTGCTATCTTGTCACAGTTACTGCAATGTCCACAGGGGAAACATCCTACCACTCGTTCCCCGGTTAATGTTGTTTGAACAAAAGATGTATTATCAGTATGATGTGTATGCTTGTAATGATTAAAATGGGAAGCCAAATTTCTCCCTTTTCGAAATGAGAACAAACATTTGTCAGATAATACCCCCGATAACTCGGGAATATTAGACAAAATATTCCAATTGGTATTTATACTATGCATTAAAACATTAGTATTCCTGGCATAAGTAGTCACAAACTACGGTCCATGGACATTGTTTACTGGACTTATACATTTATAATTATTCATTTTGACTGTTTTTTGTCAATTTATATATTATTATATATCATAATAATTTCATAACATGTTTAGTAATGTATAATCAATGTTTATTTGTATATGAGTCCATTAGTTGAAAGTTATTCAGTATTTTATGGGCATTAGTCTGATTCAGGCTGTTTATGCCTTCACCATATATTGCCTTATTTCAGTTTCTAAAGATAGGAGCTGTTTCAAGGGTAAACGGAGGATTTCTTTTGGGCATTTGTAATATTTGGGGACTTATGGTCTTATATGTAATTAGGACATCATTGTTAAATTGTGAGTTTCAGACATCAGTTGGTGCGATAAATGCTTCTCACTAGTTTTGGCGCCAAGTATATCTCTAAGCCTTTTGTTGATTTCATTAGGTTATAGTTTATGAACAGTGGTATTGGGACATTTGCCATTATTAATAATTGATCTTTTTTTCAATTATTTTATGGTTATATTGTAACAACAACCATTTTAGTGTTATTATTATTATTATATAACTATATGTCCTCATGCATAATCAACAATCATTTTAGATCTAGTGTATGATGCATTTTCAGCTGATTTGTTTCTTTTTTTGGATTTGAAGTGATATAGGCAGGGGCTTGTTCATATGACTGAAATGTTTTGATTGCTTTCATCAGATAACTTTCAGTTATTTCATACTACATTTTTTGTATTGTATTAGGTTGCAGTATCCTTGAGTTATATTACTTCAATTCAGGAATTATTTTGCAATTTGGGATGTCTTGATTATTATTCTATGATTATCAGCAGGGTATGTGCTGTCCTTATATTCACAATTTTTTCAACACATAGACTATATAGTTCCCCTTGTGTTTGGTGGGCTGTCTAATATTAAATCTTTATTTCTGATGGTTGTTAGTCTTAGCAGATGTGTTTACAACCACAAGTGGCCATTCATTATGAGGTTGGCTTCCTGATTTTTCTAACATATCTTGGTGTAATATATTGGTAGGGATCAATATTCTGCCTTCATTACTCAAATGATATTATGCTGAGATTCATTTTTATCTTATAGGTTGGTTGAGCTCTAATAATTACATTTTGGCTGTTGGCTGTTTATTTTAGGGAACGTAGCACTGAAAGAGTCATTTTTTCAGTTTTAGCTATTATTGTTCCCTTTTATTGATGTGGCAATTGAATATTAGCCATTATTGTCTAATTGTATTTATTTCATCATGGATCTTTCGAAATTGGTCAGCGGATTATCTGCAGATAGAGCAGATTTGACTGCTTTTGGTGTATGTCCAAGTGGTAGTTCTTCTAGTGATCCCCTAGGGCCTGAAACACTCTGTGGTTTGGCATTTGATAATCTATATAAGCATTTGAAGCTAATAAGATCTAATGTTTGGCATTCCAAACTTTTTAAGGCCTATATGGCTAAAGGGATTACGCCTAGGGGGTTACGGATTCGTATACAACCACATGTTGGTCAACCAGATGAAGAACTCACTAACCAATGGTCTATGATTCAAAAGCAAGCCACCATGTCTTTTGTTGAGGCATTGGATAAATACTATGACAGAATTATTGATTCTGAAATCAATGCAGTCACGAATGTGAGTAATGAAGTGCAGAAATATGAAGGGGAAATGTTTTTTCAAAAATATTTTACCAAAATTACAAATGATTTAACCAATTTGGAGGTACAGTTGAAATCCAGAAAAATTAGGAAATTCAAACGGGATGAAAATGATTATCAGGGAGCTAACCCATTTAGTGTCCCCTCCAAACATGTTCATTTTAATCCCCATCCGGTCAAGACACCAAAAAGGAAGCGACCTAGGTCTATATTACGCAACAGACCAAATACCAATGGTTCCTCTACTGATGAGGTTTCATCACATACTGACAGTGATATGCAGCCAGCATCAGATTCTCCGATTCCCAAGCGAACCCAAGGTTCCTTCCCTTTAGGGGGAAATACAAACGTGGGGGCAGGAAACATAAAAAATGTTCAGAATATTCAGAGCTTATTACAAATGGTGACACAGAAATAAGTAATGACAACTCAAATGTTTTGAATCTATCTGATTTTGTTTTGTTCCCCACTCATATTGCTATATTAAACAAAGGTATTACATTCATTCCTGGTTTTGTTGTTTCTGAGGACCGGTTGGTCCAGGATGTTTTGGCTTTTTGTAGAGTATTAAATCTAAAATTACAGTTTGGTGTTGATGATGGTTTTTCAGATGAGGACAAATTTATTTATCACAAGTCTAAGTACATGCCTCCTATGCATCCTGTTGTGCAATTGTTTCAAAACATGGTTCTCAAAGATTTACATTTCCATGGTTCGGAGTTTCGTTTCAAATCTAATAATTTATCTTTAAATGAAAAACAAGCTATGGATGAATTGTCACAAAACAAGGATCTGGTTATTATCTCTGCCGACAAAGGTGGGGCAGTGGTTGTCATGAATTGGACTGATTACAATAATGAGGCCATGAGGCAGCTATCAGATAACAAATATTATGTCAAAATGTGTCTCAGCCCTATACACAGATTTAAACAACACATTGATGATTTTCTTTGTTGTGCTAGGGATACTGGCCTCATTACTGATTGCACCTTACAACAGTTAACTATTTCTGATTCAACCAACCAATATATTTATTTTCTTCCTAAAATTCATAAGCACCCCACCAACCCACCTGGAAGACCTATTGTTTCCGGCCGTGGATATTTAACTGAACCATTATCTTTGTATTTGACTAAACATCTTAAACCTTTGTTGACACATGTTCGTTCACATTTACAGGATACAACTGAATTTTTACAGATTATTTCTGATGTCCAATTGGAACCTGATTGGCTGATGTGTACACTGGATGTAAGTGCCCTTTATACGAATATACCACATCAAGTGGGGCTGGATACTCTAGCTTATTGGCTCAATATTGCTTGCATTTATGATGAAGATTTTAATACCTTTCTTGTCCGTATGGCTGAATTGGTTCTAACACAGAATGTGTTTTTTTATGAAGACGTATGTTTTTGGCAGGTGAAGGGTACGGCTATGGGAGCATCCTTTGCTCCCATTTATGCCGACCTTTTTATGGCTTATATTGAAGAATACATCATATATGATGTTAGCCATAATATTTACCTCCCTGAAATTGATATTTGGAGGAGGTACTTGGATGACTGCTGGATGGTGTGGAGGGCAGATGCTGAGTACTTAATGGAATTTGTTTCGTACCTTAATAACAACATATGGGGTTTGCAATTTACTATTAACTACCATGTTGAAACAATTACCTTTCTTGATGTACTAATAACTAGACAGAAAGATGGTACTTTGGCTACTCAAGTATTTTAGAAATATCCTAAATACAACACTGTCCTTCACGCCTCCAGCTTTCATCCTCCGCACATTGCCAAAAACATACCCAAGTCACAATTTATTCGTTCCAGAAGAATTTGTTCTCAGCCAGAGGATTTTGAAAAAGATAGACTTGATCTCATCAATAGATTCCGTGATAGAGGTTATCCTATGGGACATGTCATCAAAGCAAGCAATTGGGTCAATACACGCCCCAGGGAAGAGTTTTTGAAATATAAAAATAAGGACAACAGGGTCACACAGCCAATCAGGTTTGTGACTACTTATGCCAGGAATACTAATGTTTTAATGCATAGTATAAATACCAATTGGAATATTTTGTCTAATATTCCCGAGTTATCGGGGGTATTATCTGACAAATGTTTGTTCTCATTTCGAAAAGGGAGAAATTTGGCTTCCCATTTTAATCATTACAAGCATACACATCATACTGATAATACATCTTTTGTTCAAACAACATTAACCGGGGAACGAGTGGTAGGATGTTTCCCCTGTGGACATTGCAGTAACTGTGACAAGATAGCAAAGGCAAAAGAGTTTACTAGCAGGAATTGTCCAAGGGTTTATGAAATATCATTTTTTGCAAACTGCAGTAGTGAATGGCTTGTTTACCTTGTAACATGTAGCTGTGGCGCTTTTTATGTTGGCCAGACTTCTAGGCCTTTAAGATTTCGCATTTCAGAACATATGAGCAATATTAGAACTAAAAAATCAAATATTGCTCTGCTCAAACATTGTCTGAAACATCCCAATGCCAAATTTTCTTTTACAGTTATTGATATAATAAGGGACAATAGATTTAATAAGACAGGATGGCACTCTTTGCTTGATACTAAAGAAAAGAAATGGATTACCATATTAGGAGCATTATTCACACCTGGACTTAATGAGCAATTATAATTGCACCAATAGGATGTAGTTTAGCTACTACATAAATGCATCATTTTTGATTATTTTTTTTCATCACTGAAGAAGGCTGTGCTACTTTTTGCCAGCCAAAACCGGTCTGATATGATGTCATTCTTTTTGTAATAAATTATTTATTGGATCCTATGTATCTGCTGGCATTCATTTATATTGAAATTTACCCACGGTTGGCTTTATTTAATCACTCGGGCTTCACCCTCGTGATTAAACCACACCATCCGTGGGTAAATCTTCAATATACCACACCACATCGTTGGTTATTGCTTAAATATATCACATAGTGACTGAAACTGTAGGTTCATTTAACGACCTGGGTATCCAGATTCATCTTTCAGTTTGTCTTATCAAATCAACCAGTTGTTTAATGATAGTTTTAGAACTATATATATTTAAAAGATTTAAGTCTAGAAAATCAAAAATGATGACATCATTGTTTGTTTGTTACATTAGACCCAAACTTGTGTATGTAATAGCAATATGGAAATCTTATAAGAAAATAAGCATGAGCAAATTGGAAAGAGTACAGCAGAAATATACCAAGGACATCCATGGATGTGAAAATTTAAGTTATTATGAAGGACTATAATAGCTGAACTTGTAGTGTCTCATGGAGATATTTCGGATAATACCTTATTTATGTATTTACAGACAACTGCCTCTCTGAATTTTTGAGGTTATCAAAAATAGTAGAGAATAGTAGTGGAATGAGAAGTGTACTAATTGGTTCTTTTGGAGATTAGCTGATGCTTTGAACAGACTACCAAATTAATTCAAAGGAAGCACTAGTTTAGATATTTTTAAGAATAACCTGGTCATTTATTATGGGAACAACTGTTTTGGTATATTGGCAGGGAAGAAGGGCATCAATGCCTGTGCCTGAAATATTTGTATGCATGTATGTATATTCAGAAACTTACATTGGAGACATCTGATGTGGACCACTAAAACAGCATTCAGCTATACAACAGAGAATTATGACTGGACTTAGAAAAAGATTTTAAGTATAAAAATCAAATCCCCATTAGAACAGTTAGGAGTAAGACTGTCATGTAAAATCTAAGATTACACTATTTTGTCTTGTTTACATTTGTGGGATGCAGAAGGGCAATCTAGAGGATTATGACTAGGTCTCTGATCAGAGCTCTCTTGTAAAACACGGAACACGCTGATTATGCTCTGAAATATGTAAAAACACAAACTACTCCAATCTTAACCAACTTATTATGTGTCTTGAGACAGAGTGAGTGAAATTTGAAAGACAGAATTGTGATCCAGTCCTCACCATAAATAAAATTGTTTCCCTAAACAGCAAAGTGAAGCTGAACAGACAATTACTGATATCCTTGTCTAGAAGAAATAACAACTATGAGTAATGATAGGGCAGACCTAATTATAATTCAAACTACTATTCTAATTCCTTAGTACTGGCCAAAAACCTTACATTACTGTTAGGAACAGGAACAATTTGTAATGTAAAGTTTTTGGGCAGTCCTAAGGAATGAGAATAACAGTTTGAATCATTTTCATGTGCCTGTGTTTTTCTTCTCAGCATTCCTTCCTCCCAGTTAAACTACTCCTTTCATCAGTAAACAGCAGCCTTGCCAGTTGAAGCGTGCTTGTGCAATGCACGCAAAACAGGAAGAAGACTTGCACAATTGTTTCTCTTCCTGAATGTAAGCCAAACTGATTTTTCATCAGTAAGGATGTAAAATAACACCTTTCAGTGTTTCCCACACTCATTTTCATTGCAGCATGTGAATTTCACAACCACGTAAATCTGGTTGCAATAATATGTAAGTACCCATGTGCCTTCTAAATGGCTAAGTGGTCATCCTTCAGCCACATACCCTCTAGAGCTGCTTGCATATATGTATGTGTGTATCAGTTTTTCACCAGGGGGGCACGGAATGTGTCAATTTGTGATGCAGAGTGTGGAGTCACACGTTTGGGCTGGGAGGCCAGATGGTATAATCAGCTTTTGGGCATCCAGCAATACCAGAAGGGAAGTAGTGAGAGGAGCAGAAACTCATGTCATGCCAGCTCCTGCCAGTAACCTTTGATGTGTTAGCAGGGGATTTATGATAAAAGCTTCCAAACAGCTGTCTCTTCATCATCTCAGTAATCAGAGAAGGAGTAGTACAGCAGATACTGCCAGCAGTACTGCATAGTGACATCACATAGTGTTATACAACAAAGAACTTTATGAAGCACGAGTCCCCTTAAATTGTAGGTGTGTAAGGCACCTTTTGAAAAGGAACTGCCATTTTCATAAATTTACTGACTGATAAAACTGCGTTCTGGGTAGTGTTCTTTGATTAATTGTCATTAGTATTAGGCAGTCAAATAAGTAGGTTGTGTAAATTAAAATTGACTTATTTATGGGGCAGTGAAAATTATCTGAACCTTGTGACATTGTTCCTAAAACAAATCTCTACCACTTCAAGGTTTACGTTCATTGTATTAGATCTTTTATAGCTTTAAAATGTTCAGTACTTGTTGGGAAATGAAAGTGCTGTTAGAAGTCAGAATTTCTTTACTTAGTGGGTATTGAATTATAGCTTCTTGTTGGTCAGCAAGAGTTTAAACAGAGAAAATAGCCATGGCAGATGATTGATCAGTCTTATTTCAAGTGAAAATCTAGGATTTCTGAGCCAAGAAAGAGGGGTATCAGAATTAGTCTGTCCTTGACCAGAAGACTAGATTATGCTATACTGGGTTAATACCAATGAGTTGAGAGACTAGAATTAAATTTTAGTCATAAAGAAGTTATGGGCATGAGTCATGAATGGGATACTCAGTTTGGTGTGAACAAGGGTGTGAATATGAAAGCAAAAAGATGAAAAAGCCAGTATGGCTACATAAGAATGTGAGCCTTGCAGTCAGGAAAAACATAAGGCCTACATGAGGTGGAAAGGAAGGTGGGTGTAGGGAGGTGCGAGAGGCACGGTCAAAGGGGGCTAGTAAATGGGCAACAAAGATGGTAATGGGTAGATAGGTTAAAAGTACCATCAAGTTAGTGGAAGGAGCCTAGTAATAGGGCACCAAAGTTGGTAAGGGTTTGATAGATTAAAGTTAACATCAAGCTACTGGAAGCAGGCTAGTAATAGAGCACTTAAATTGGTAATGGTTAGACAGATTAAGGATAACATTAAGTTAGTGAAAGGAGGCTAGTAATAGGGCACCAAAGATGGTAAGGAATATACAGATTAAAGGTAACATGACGTTATTGGAAGGAGCCTAGTAATAGGGTACCAGATATGGTATGGATTGATTAAAGGTAACATCAAGTTAGTTGAAGGATGTTATTAATAGGGTAGTAGGGCACCAAAGATGGTAAGCTTTAGATAGATTAAAAGCAACACCAAGTTCATGGAAGGAGTGAAGAAGGGAAGCACATGTTTTGTTTTAGGTTCTTCAGGAAAAAAACATGAGGGAGAGAGATTTAACCAAAGTGAGCAAAGATGAAAACATGGCCGCAAAAGACTGGGAATAAATAAAGGTACTGGATGAATAGTTTGCTTTTGCCTTCGCAAAGAAAGGCAAGAAGAGAAGCTGTTGGGCTGGGAAGGAGCCTGGTTAGTTCAAGAAGTTTAGTGATCAGATAAACCAAAATAAGATGCAGGAGTTTCAGTGGGGACTATCGCTAGTGAGGACAAAGCACAAGAACCAGATGGACTGCATCCTGGACTCCTCAGAGAGTTAGCCAGTATGTTGGCAGGCCCTCTGGAGATATTCAACAGATTTCTGGCTAGTGTAGAAGTGTCAGTGAACTGGAGTGCAACAGTAATAGTATCCCTGTATAGTATAGTACAGTGGGGGTTAGGGACACAAAAAGTCCAAAGAATTGTGTACCTGTTAACTTAACAACAGTGTTAGGGAGAATTCTGTATGGTCATCCTGTGATGCAGCTTTAAAACATAAGTTATTAAGGCCGATAATCCCTCTCTACTTGTCCCTCATTAGACCCATTATAGAGTACAATGCCCCATTTGGCATGTACCTCACTAGACACCTCTAACAGCTGGAGAGGCCACAAAAGTTCTTCACAAAGAGGATCTTAGGACTCAAACACATGGCTTATACAGAAAGACTCAAAAAAACGCCAGCCTTACTCCATCTCATATTGCCTACTTAGAGGAGATCTCTGCTTCACATACACAGCCATGTCTGACCCAATATTGCTAGACATGCTTCACCAGAAAACGTCACAATCCCTCCGCGACACACACTCCAAAGACCTCAACCTCATCACTGCATTAAATAACCTGCTGGAGGGACAGGTTCCCAACCCAGAGACTTCCCATACTGTGGAATAAACTCCCCATTCACGTCAAGCATAGCACCTCACTAACCCTCTCCAAGAAAAATCTTGACGAGTGGATGGGTAATAGGAAATTCACCCTGGAGATCACTTCAGTAGCACAAGGAGCTAACTTCTGGCAGCCAGATGACTGGGAATATTCTTGGGCTAGGCTTGCATTGGCTCCAGGTCCATTAGCCTAGTACTTACCTATGAACCTATTAGATTCATTCTGTTTAAAACAACAGTTCTGCACACAATTCAAAATTATCCACAATGCTTAACTTATTCTTTCAAAGAAAACTTTATATTTTCCAAACTTTCTTCCAAGTTGTTCAGGTTGTCCTGCTGACATAGCAGATGTTCTTCACTAATTTGGAGTTTGTCCAATTTCAGAATAGTTTTGTATTCTTCAACAAAAATAATTAAAAAAAAAGTTAGCCTATTATAATCATTTTTATTGAAATTTGCACACCTGCATATAATACCGAATAATTTAATCATTGTTCATTTAGGGATCTCATTATTCTTTTTATAATGGTAAAGTATTGCAGTTTTATTAACTTGGGGAAACTGTCATGAGATTAAGTAAAATAGTTACTAATGATATAAAAGTTAGCAAACTGTTAAAAGTATTTCAGTCTTAATTTTTAGATGACATGCAAAAATGGGAAATAGCCTAGTACCAACCTATGAACCCTAGGGCCTATACAAGCCTAGCCATAACAATTTCCTGGCTATTTCTTCCCACAACATTTACTCCACCGGACCCTTGTCTAGCAGGGCGACTGACAGGATCCCCGGGGTGAATTTCCTATCTCCCATCCAGTCATCAAAGTTCCTTTTGAAGAGGGCCAAAGAGGTGCTCTGCATGACATGTATGGGCAGTCTATTCCAGAGTCTGGGGAGTCTCTGGGTCAGGAACCTATCCCTCCAGCATATTTTGTTCATTGTGATGACAAGGTTTAGATCCCTGGAGCGTGTGGCTCTGAGGGATTGGGATTTCTTTAAATGTAGCATGTCCAACAGAAATTATTTATATCTCTTGATATTACCCTATTTGGAGTATGTCTTGTTTTTAAATTCTAGTGTTTTTATTCTTTTTTTTTTTTTTAAATACATTTTTAGATGCTGCAAGTGCACTTAGTTTGCTAATGTTCTAAGCATGATGGCACTTAAAATGTATTTTGGAGATATGATCATTTGTGGCCAGGTTCTATTTCACTCATTAAATGGCAGTTATTTAGGTTGTATATAGCTGTTCAACAAATGGATGGGTTCCTTTTTAATTTATTGCATACCTGCTCTGTATGTGTAAATGTTGTACACAGCTTTCATATACTGTTCAGTTATTAAAGTGCACCATTTCCTTAGTTATAGTTTAGGTTTTACTCTTTTTATTTTAAAAAAGCTTATAAAAATAAAAAAAGTAGTGTAGAAAGTCCTGGAGAGAAACCTGGGGGAGGGTGTGTGGTGTGCATCATTTCTACAGGAAACCAGTGTGGGGTGATTATCAGACAGCGATCAGTCAAACCTGTGTAGGTTTAGGACTGTATATCAGGAGAAGTGAACTTAGCAGGCAATTTCCATTAAACATAATGTGACTCCACTTCAGCAAGCCCTTTTAATCGTTTCTGCACAGGAAAATGATATGAAAACTGGAAGGGTTGGGGTTAGGTCCATGATTGATAAACTGCATATTTGAATTATGTGCTTGGTTGAATGGCGGAACACAGAGGATGTGGCAAGGGGGACAGTGGCATGAATTAGGAAAGTGACTAGTGTAGAACCACAGTGGTTTGTACTGGCTCCAGTACTATTCAATTGTATTTGTTCTGAGCATATCTGAGGGCAAAGAGAAAGGAGCAATGTTTTTTTGATGAGCTGTAGATGATAGGAGAAAAATTTCACAAAGGATTTGGAAAGGGTGATCAGATGGGTGCAAAGTGAGCAGTGGAATTTCAATGGAAACAAATGCAAACTAGTTCCCAAGGGTTGTTGTTGTTGCCTAAGTACAGTATGAGCTGGAAGCAGTGGACCTGATCACAACAAAGAAAGAAAAGGAGCCAGAGTTTTTAACCACACCTGGATTAGGCCAGCAAAAGGAAAATGAGAGGGCTTTGGAAGCTGCAGACAGAATACTGGAGTCCATCTCAGGGGGTTGCATTCCACAAGGAAAGATTAATCCTTCCACTCTACCAGGCATTGGACAGACCATACTTTTACAGTATGTGCTATTCTGGAGGCCATGTAAAGAAAATTACATCAGGATTATTTAAGGAATTCAGAGGAAAAGAACAAAATAGATTATGTGATTAAGGGAAAGGAATATGCCCAGAGGATAGAGGAGCTAGAGCTCTTCTTATCTGTGACAAGAAACATAGGTAAAGGGATGATGTTGCTGCAGGTAATCATCATGTCAGGGAGATGGATGAAACAGTGAGCCTTGTTTGATTAGCAGCATAGATATCTGAGGGACCAGGCTGGTAGTATGTGCTTGAGTGGCCAGTGACTGTTTACTCATCTCTAGGGGAGGGGGACTGCTGGTCCTGCTGCACTGGCAGCACTTAATGCCTAATCCCCTTGTAATTCCCAGGTTGTTTCACAGTGTCAGTGGGGAGCCATGCCCTGTGGGTCCAAGGAAAGGTAATGGTGTGTCTGGGAACATCATTATCTGCACCTATCAACAGGGCAGCAGCTTTTAGCTAGCAAGCCTCCTGTTTCAGTAATGGATGGCATAGCTGTCTCAGCCTATCAACCAGGAAGCAGTTTATAGCCAGAAAGGCTCCTGTGGCAAGGTTGGTAGTATGCATGTCTCCACCTGTCAACCAAGTAGTAGTTTATAGTCAACAAGCCTCCTGTGGAAAAGATGCATGGGTGCTCTTTGGGATGGAGACCATGGAAATTTTTCAAGATTTGAATCTAGCCTGTAGAAAGGAGGGATAGCATGAATGATCCTCAGGATCTGAAGCTAGGCTGTGGAAAAGATGGATAGCACGGCTAGTCCGCAGGACTTGAAGCTAGCCTATGAAAAGGATGGCTGCTTCTCAAGGCTTGAAGCTACCACGGTCCATACTATGTGACTCTCAGTAAAGGGGAAGGGGGGTGAATGGGATGATTACTTTTCCTGGGTAGGAACAAAAGGACTACAGGGCTGTTGCTCAGCTCAGTGATGCAAATATTTCACAACCACCAGAACAAACAGAGCGACTTGATATAGGTAGTGGAGCAGAGCCATCAGGCAGATCTTAGTGAGGTAGGTAGATAACATGACACAGAGTTGTGAAGGGATGATTTTCAGGAAGAAGAACGGGAAAGCTGGGTCATAGGCAGCTGATTGTAGGGAGTCACTACTTCCCAGTCTCCAGAGGTACATTTTTTAGGTAGGGCTTTGGAACCAGGTAATTTACTGTCTGAATGAATGGTGGAGAGAGAATCCACAGAAGCACTGAAGAACAGTGGGGAAAGGATAAAGGAAAGTGGGAGAGGAGTGGATGTTGAATGTTAAAGTGGTTTTTATTGGTCACACCAGCTGAGTATAACATCTTGTACCATCAAACATAATTTAATATGATGTAATGCAAGCTTCTTTGGCCGTCAGCGACAAAGTGATCTCTTTGAAAGATTCTGCTTTAGAGGTCTGTGCATATTCAGAGTTTAACATTTTTTAGAGCTGTAACCATATTCTTGGTGTGTTTAGAAGGCTCTTTTGATAACAGCCAAGATACTAAAGCTCTCTTGAAGTTTTGTTCTCTTGTTTAGGTGTGGATTATTGGTTGTGGTCTGTATGTCATGTTTTTGAGATGCAGCTTCGGGGAGATGCACCTCATCAAAAGAAAAAAACATCAGAAACTGAATGAAATTCTCAGTCAAGATGATTTGAAATAAGTACTATCATAGTCCCTTTTGGTCGCAGGTCATCTAGCACTCCCTTCTAAAGGTGCTGTCAGTGGTTTCAGTTCACTGAGTTACTGGGTTTGACGAACCATCATGTCTTGAACTACAAAGCTCCATGTCAGGTATTATTTTGTAATGGTATTCATTTTATAAACAACCCAACCTAAACCTGCAGACTTTAGGAGAAATGTCTTCACTTGCATCTGATTGTCTTGTTTAAAGTTAATCTACACTGTTGCTTCCACGTGTTTCCTTACCATTTAGTATTAGTGAAGTTGAATGCATTCCAGTGCCTCTAATTCTAGCAAGAACTGCATAGACATTAGTAGAAATAATAGCCTTGTAAGCTGTAAACATTTGAACTGAATTGATACCTGCATGAATATGTGAACAGTTCTGTGCTTGTGTATTTTTCAGATGGTTAACCATATGCACAGTGGTGCAGCGGTTAACGTTGTCGCCTCACAGCAAGAGGTTCTCCGGTTCGATTCTCGGCTGGGATGCCTTCTGTGTGGAGTTTGCATGTTCTCCCTGTGTTCGCGTGGGTTTCCTCCGGGTACTCCGGTTTCCTCCCACATTCCAAAGACATGCATCTGGAGCATTTCTCCCCGGGCCTCCGCTGAAAACAGGCTCTGTGGAACCTAGTCGGACATTCCCGGTCAACAAATGTTAAATAAAATAAAATAAAAATAAAATAAAATAAAAATATGACCCAGTATATTCAGCTGCTTCTCTACATCTTTTGAAAAGTAAAATGTGAAGAAGCACTTTATAACTCTTATTTTGATATAAGTATGTGAATGGGATGTGGGATACAAATGCGTCTGAAGTATAAGCTGATCTGTACTTTACATATGTACCCGTGCTTACTAACCTTAATAAATCTGACCTAAACAACCTCTCATGTTGTTATAATCATATTGCCAGATTTGCAACTGGCATGCCCTATAGAACACACCACTGCTTTAACCTAAAAAACCTTGGCTGTATAGAACTACCAAACCTTCTCCAGCTGAACCAACTCATAGAAGCATTTAAAATTCTCAAACAACCTGATAACACCCCTGCACTGAAAAATATAATAATTCCTTACACCAATCTAAGCTGTCTTCGCTCATCAAACAGGTTGCTTGTCCAAACAATCAAATCCTATAACTCAGGGGGTGATACTCTGTTTGCCAACGCCATTGGAAAAATATGGAACTCCCTCCCCTCCAACCTTACTCTTACTACCTCCTTAGTCCAATTCAAGAAGAGTCTAAAACTCCATTTTAAGTCACATTGGCTCTGCCAATGCTCTAACCCAGATTAGCTCCTCTTCGTTAAACCAAGGTCATACTTTTCCTCTTGATTATCCAAGTTCAAAAACTTTAACCTTTAATTCTCAAATGATCTAACTCTATATTTCATTGACTTATTTATGACCATAAATGGAAGCCCTTAATTCTTTTCTAAATGGACAACCTAGGGAAGGGACCTGTAACCCCAAACAAGATCAATGTATAGTAAACTAAACTCAAAATCTATAATTGTCTTATTTTTAAACTAGTATGTTTTAAAAATCTGTATGAGAACTTTCATATTTTGTGGTTGCTATAGCTAGGATATATTGTAGCAGTATGTAAATTGATTTTTTGTCCTCTCATATGCTTTACTATATGTAACAATCTGTAATTGTGACAATGTTGGAGCTTTTCTCCCCGGGCCTCCACTGAAAATGGACATGTATTCAGTCGGACCATTCCGGTCAACAAATGTAAAATAAAAAAATTAAAAAAAAACATATCCACTTCACTGCTTGAAATGCAGATTCTGATAGCATATTGCATTCTGCATCTGTAATGATCTTAAACACAATAGATTTGGAATTCATAAGATTTTAAGCCAAGCTGCAGTCCTCAATAATCTGTATGCTATGAACCCGTCTTTGACTTTGTATTCCACAATGCCTACCTGCATTTCAACAGTCCCTGTAGATGTTTAGCCATTTTACCTTCTTTTAGTTACAGTAGGCTGCAGATTTGCTGGGCAGACATATTTTCTTGCTTAAATCTTCTAAAAGGTTTTTTGCTGCCATGTAAACTGCAGTTGTAATTAAAAGCTACGTACTTTCTTTTCTTGTGTCAGTGACAACATCTAGTATCCCTGGACTTTGTGACTACACAGCTCCTTCCAGGCACCATCTTGGATGTCACAGGTTTTCTGTTCCCTCTTCTCTCATTTCTAGTATAGACTTGTGTTTTGCTTTTATACCTTCTTCAGACATTAATTTCAGCCACAGTTTTTGTTTGCCAAACATGTATAAGTTTCCTTTGTAACCTTCTTCTAGTTTATTTTTGTAAGTTCTGTCTCTGTGCACATACAAAGTGTTATCTAAAGTTGTTTCTGATATTTTTGGTGGTCTGCCTCTTACTTGGCCATTTTTAATTCCATAGACCATTGTGGCCATGATCCCTGAAGCACACAAGTCACCAAACTGTGACTTGCGCTTTGTTCTGTAATAATAAATAATAAAAGAACAAGAAAATAGTCAATATATATTCACAATGACATCAGAGTTCAAAACCACAGGAAATATTTAAAATAACATTGCAGGACAGTCTTAAATAGATCTAAACAATGCTTCACTATATTCCTGACTGAATCTGAGACAATTACTATACCCTAGTTAACTTAAGATCAAGGCAGATGTGTGGTGAATGGTTCTTGTTGTCAGGTCCAAGAAATAATACAGAATGCTGTGTCTCTCTAAAAGAGACTTCTTAAATTAATATCTCAAATATTGCTGCTGGGATAGCTTGCAGAATGACATCAATTCTTGTCATCTGACTCTGTCCCAGATGAAACCCCTACTGCTGGCAGCTAGCAGTATTACGCATCTGCCTGTGAAAATACATAGCCCTCAGAATTTTGACAGATGCTGGAAGTCATAAAACAATTGCATTCCTTCGCATTTCAAAACTAATAATTATTTTACCTTGAAGACAATGCAGAAAACTCCCTAGTACAGACATTGTGTCTGTAGCTGCATTGAAAACTGAAAGATATCATCTTTTTATTGTGTATCCTATAAAGTAATTTAATTTCAGCTGTTTTTCTGAAGTTTTGCTGGACTGAAGTTAACCTCCTGTTTTCCAGTTTCCACTGTTAAAATATATACATTTAAACAGTTACAATACTGCATGTTCTCTTCCAGTTGGGCACACTGTGGCTACATTTCAAGCACTTTGCAAAAACCTTTTCAGCGCACACATCTGTACCAGCAGTTTGATATATACATGACATACAGTTCCAATACAGTTGTAACACAAGCATGCTATATAAATCATGTTGATATTCACAAATAACATTCAATCATTTACAAAATTCCAGATTGCTGTGCTGGCAGTATCTCCCATTGTCACACTTCTTCCCCCCTTGAAGAATCAAGCTAGTTTTTCAAGTTAACCTTGAGAAACATTGCTTGAGAGGGATGATAATACCTTACCCCATACCCTGTCTTGAGATCCCAGCTGCTTTAACATTGCTGAACCCAGTACAGTGCTGCACTATCATATCATGTGCCTGCAACCCTGGGCTCCATCATGGTAATTTGGGATTTTGCTGGCTGGTTCCCTGTAGCCATAGATCCCCCTCAGACTCTCCCTGCCTCATACTGCAAATATTTATCACCGGGGCCTCCCTATCATGGTATGATTTTATCATGTTCACATGGTACAGCTTGTGCCCCTGCCTCCTGCCTAGCAGTTCTAATGTGTAGTTAACATTACTGATCTTCCTTACCCCTTTGAAGAGTCTCTCCCAAGCTGCCTGCAGCTTATTGTGTCTGGCAGGAATGAGAACCATAATCTGCTGCCCCACATTATATACTCTAGCTCAAGCGTTCCTGTCAAACCAGACATTTTTCTGCTGTTGGGCTTCTGCCAGGTTCTCCTGGGCCAAGCCCATGAGTTCCCTGAGCCTTGTCCTGAGGTTTAGGACATGTGCCACAACAGACTCATTGTGGGATTTACACTCACTCTTCCAGTCATCACAGATCAAATCTAGAGGTACCCTCGCCCTATTCCCATACAACAATTCAAAGGGTGAAAAACCTGTGGATTCCTGGGGGTATCTCTCTGTAAGCAAACAACAGATGGGGAAAATATTTGTCTCACTTCCTCTTAAACTGGTCTGCAAATGCCCATAGCATGGCCTTTAGTGTAGAGTTTAACCTCTCCACAAGATCATTACTCGAGGGGGGAGGTCTTTAGATGCTTCACATCACAGTGCTTCCACAGACAAGCCAACAGGTCTGACATGAAATTGGCACCTCTGTCAGTCAGTATTTCTTTTGGGAAACCTACCCAGCTGAAAATCTCCAATAAATCATTTGCCACCTTTTCTGCCTCAGTGGAGGACAGAGCCCCCACCTCAGGGTTTTTGGTAGCATAATCTACTACCACTAGGATATTCTTTTTCCCCATGGAACTTGGGGTACTCAGAGGCCCCACAATAGCCATAGCTACCCTTTGGAATGGCTCCTCAATCACAGGCAAAGACATCAAAGGACCTTTGATTTTGTCTCTTGCCTTGCCTTACTTTTGGTACTGCTCACAGGTCCTGCAATACCCTGTTACATCTCAGGAAATTCCAGGCCAATAAATGTTCTGCATAATATATCTCTTGGTAAGCTTTATGCCCATATGACTTGCAAAGGGAAAGTCATGGGCTATGTCTCTAGAAGTGCCAGAGGTTAGACTCTGGGCACTACCATCTGTTGTATTCTCTCACCCTCTAGCCCTCCCTAAGGGGTCCACTTTCTGTACAGCAACCCTTTGTCCCAGTATACAGATGCCCCCATTCCTTGAGAATCAGGTGCCTCCCTGGCTACCTCCCTCAAGCCTTGTATTATAGGGTCTGAGAGCTGAGCCTGTCTCAACTTTCCCTTTGAAACCCTTCACAGCTCCCCTTCCACAGGAAATCTCGTATCATCTGACAGAGGTGTCTCACTATCATCCTGGGTACTACTACTCACCTCTGCCCTTGCAGTCACTCTGTCCAAGGAACATCAGTACCCACAAGCAGCTGTGGCTCCCCTTCAGTCTCACTACTACAGGGTAGCTTCCTCCCTGAAGTAGCCACCTCACCAGTCCTGGCTTCAAGTGTGTGATCTGTCTGGGTCCCCACCAGGCTACCAGACCCACATGCTTGTCTCCAAGCCTGACTCTGTATAACTGTATGAACACAAGGTACTGTATTATCAAAACCATTCCCTATCAAGACATCTAAAGATATATCTTCAAACACACCTACTTGCTTCTTTTTCTACCCTCCTAGTCAAGGTGAACCCTAGCCAAAGGTCTCTGGAAAGGGATCCCTCCTAAAGCTCTGACTGGAGTAGACTGCTCGAGCAAGTAGTGTTCCTGTTTAACCATTGCAGGCTTTACAATAGTTAGGTCAGAGACTGTGTCTTAGCAGTGAGCTGCTTCCCATCTACTATGATAGGATATACCCTCTTGTGGCAGTTGATATCCTTGTTGTCTCCAGACACTTACTGGCTCTCCCACCTTTTGTTCTCCACCTTGCCTCCGTGGACATCTATATGCTGCATGGCCCCACTGGTTACATTTAAAATAGTTAACCCTTGATCCTGGTCATGTACTTGAACTAATGGTTTCCATTGCTACCTGCAGACTCTGTTGGGGTGGTTTAGGCTGCCCACATGGGTTGCCTTAGACCCATGAGCAGCACTGGGTATCCATTTCCTGTGCAGTGATGCCCTGCTTGCTAGGTATAGGTTTGCCTTTTTCCCCAACTCATCTGCGCTATTACATTCCCTATCTGCTAACCAGATTCTCATGTCCACTGGGTCAGAAATCCATTTTCAGTGGAGGCCCATGGCGAAAAGTTCCACAATACATTACAGTGATAACAAGTTTGACATAGGCTTTAAAAGTATTACAAAATGTTAAAAAAAGTCAGTAAATTCACACCCACTTTCATATGCCTTGCTCCTATGCTCACAAAACTTTTTTCTGTAAGCTTCAGGTGTTAACTTAAAAGTCTAATAAACACTTTTTAACAATATTATGATGTAAGCAATCAGCATCAGATGATTTAGAAGCAGCAGTTACCGCTTTACCATGGAGTAAGGGGGTCAGGAACCATACCCAGAGCCCTTGGTCAACATTATACTGTTTACAAACCCTTTCAAACATATGAATAAAACTATCAATATTATCACTCTCTACAAATTGTGGAAGAAATATACTGACGTTTATTGCTTCTGAGGTTCAGTTATTCCCTTCCCCATTACCTTCATGACCCTGGCAGAGTCAACATCTCCTTTTCAAGTTGCCTTGCCTCTCATTTTCTTCAGCCTCCAAATACTGTAGTCTCTCTGCTGATTCTGTTTCCAACCGTTTGGCCTCCAGTTCAAGTCTCAACTCCAGATGGATTTTTAATTCCTTGAGGCAAGGTTGAACTGTCCATTTTCTGAGAGTTGTACATGCCCAAGACCAGTCTGGCTGTCTTCCAGGTTACTGGTCTGTGATGCAGCTGTGACTAAGGCTGCAATCATTTCTGCTTTAGTCAGGTTGGCATGCCCCAATCCTTTGTCTTGGCACATCTCACCCAACTTGCTTCTTGACAGCTTGCCATACTCCTCTGCTGACATCCTTGCCTACTCTCACTGACTAACTTCTTCTTCTTTCGGCTTTTCCCAGGTAGGGGGTCGCCACAGCGGATCACCTGTCCACTCATGATTGGCAGTTTTATAGTGTTGAATTGCCAGCCTGGCGCCCAACCTTCCACAGAAGGCACACACATGCATGCACTCATGCTTAGGGCCAATTTAGAGTGTCCAATCCACCTATAGCATATATTTGGGATGTGGGAGGAAACCGGAGCACCTGGAGGAAACTCACGCGACCACAGGGAGGACATGCAGACTCCACACAGAAGGCATCCCAGTCGAGGATCGAACTGGAGAACATCTTGCTGTGAGGCAGCAACGCTAACCGCTGTACCACCATGGCCGCCCACTCTCCCTGACTAAGCCACAAAAAAATAAATAAATAAATAAATAAAACTATTGTGATATGAAACTCTACTGTGTGGTTGCCTGAGAGTACAAACATCTTCTGTAGTGACAACTGTTTACAGGCTACAGGAGTTCAGTATCCACACCACTGAATCTTAATATGTGATGTGGTGATCCCACCACTGCCAACCAATAAATATGTGGTGACCTGCCACTGGATGAGTAATCAAGGAGCCTCAAACCTCACTACTGGCCACAGTGGGGGATGTGCACTGGGAGGATGACAAGTACACACACAGTATTTCCAGATGTAACTCTCTGCATTAAGTGCAATTTCCCTTAAGAGCTCATAGAGACCACAGTCAGTCTGGGGTTGATTTCTCCCTCTTCCTCCAAATCCCCATTAAGACACCCCACTGGAACATCTGCTCAGTTGAGATCTCAGCTGAGTGGCCAAACCAAGACCTCCAGCACCCTCTCTGTCCAACCAGTGCTTCGTATCCCTGTCCAAGTAGCTGACAAACACACACTTTTTGAGGTTTGATTTATATGCACACACACACACACACACACACACACACACACACACACACACACACACACACCTGGGAAAGACTGGCACAGGTTTACTAGCTATGCACCCTTTTGCCCAGACTATAAGGTAATCACTGCCACCAGCCAACTCCTTATCAGCTGATTTAAGGCCCTAAACAAAGGGTGTCCAATGTTACTGTGTAATATTAATATCAATACAAATGGTAGTTTGACCAAGAGCATACAGTGTCACCAAATAAATATGCAAGTACTTTCAAAACTTAAATATGTCTCACAAAGATCAGCCACAATGAAAGGTTTAAATATATTTAATAATAAATAATAAAAGAACAAGAAAATACTCTGTATATATATTAACAGTGACATAATGAGTTCAAAACCACAGGCAATATCTAAAACAACATTGCAGGTCAGTCTCAAATAGATATCAACTTTTATTACATAACCTATAAAGTAATTTAATTTCAAATATTTTTCTGAAGTTTTGCTGGATTGAAGTTAACCTCCTGCGCTCCAGTTTCCACTGTTAAAATATATACATTTAAACACTTACAATAGTGCATGTACAGTTCTGTTCTCTTCCAATAGGGCGCACTGTGGCTACATTTCAAGCACTTTGCAAAACCTTTTCAACACATACGTCTGCACCAGCAGTTTGATATATACATGATATACAGTTCCAATACAATTGTAACACAAGCATATTATATAAATCATGTTGATGTTCACAAATGACATACAATCATTTGCAAAATTCCGGATAGTTGTGCTGGCAGTATCTCCCTTCATCACAGAGGCATTGGTGTCTGGTAGCTTCAAAGCAAGAGGGCAGTAGCAGGAAGCAACATAATGTGCTGGGACTGTCTTACAAGAGGTCAGTGACTATTTAACTGTAATCAAACTGGTAAAGTCAGTCACTTCCATCCATAGATTGTCTCTATGCATACTCATTATAGTGACCATATTGATACATGTCACATGTCCCCTGATGATCAAATAAAATAATGGTCACGGTTATATATTTCAGCTTTTTACTTTAGCACAAACTAACCATGACAAGCCAAATTATTGTCTGTTTGTGTTTCCTTTTAAAATTAAATGATAGCAGTGGTTAGTGTGTTTCATCAACAAACTGTCTTCTCAACCACCAATTGCAGACGCTTTGATTATGTACAGTTGAAATGTCTGATTGTGATCAAATGACTTAATATACAAATAATGACCACAGTGAAGAATTCAGCTTGATGCTTTCAGACACATACAGTGCAACTCATTGCATCTCTTACAAATTTATATGCATTGAAAACACACACATACATGCTTGCTTTGTGCCCATTTATTACAGCTACTGTAATAAATGAATTAATACACAAGTAATGGCCATATAAATGTATTTCTGCTCATTGTTGTCAGATGTTTGCCGTGTAACCCATTGCAACCCCCTGTGTGGACACACATGTATGAACACACACACACGCACAAACTCACGCACACATGCCCTTACAGTCTCACACATACAAATGCATGCATGCATGCATACACAAATACTCACATAAAAAACTTTGGGCAAACTCAGAAATAATAGGGGATGCAAAAACCCGATATGAGCACTAATTTTAAATATCTAGTTCACTTCAAAAGCTAATAGAAAAACAGTTTGTACCTAAGCACATGTTTTCTGAACTACAAGAAATATAAAACTCTACTGTCTAGTATTATTACAATAATGTAATTCTCACTAATTTGCAAGAAAATCAAAAATGTTATGATGCACATAGCAAATTATAAGGCAGAATTGGGTACACTCTGCAAAATTTTGGGCAGTTAAGTGGTATCTCTCACACTCACACTCACATGTATGTGCATGCATGTATACATGTATATGCTTCCACCAATTAAGCTGACTTTGTTTAACTGAAATCCAATGTCTACAGAAGAATTATTTTAGACTCCCAAAATAAGAAAGTCAACTATTTTTCATATTAAAATGAAAAGGGAACCGCTTTACATTTTAAAATGCAAACCTTTTTCATTTTGGAAGGCTTGTAATCCAGCAGCCAGTACCATAAGCCACCCCTGGATCAAGGCCATCAGGCACATCATGAAAAAATTAGTGAACCAGGCATCAGTTAAGGAGTGAACTATGCCTTTAGCTGCATGCCATGTTACTTGGAATTTAAGTGGATGGATAGACAAAGAAGTTGGAAAACATTTTTGTCTATATATCTCAGTTCGATACTAGGACCATATTGTCTGGTGAATGATACATTAGTTTTAGTCCTGCAGCAAGATTATTTAATTCTCTCCCAAACTGATAATCATCTATCAAGATGAACGAGGTGTATGGAGACCAAAGTGGTCATTCCACTTCATAAGGGTGAACCATCAACTGTCCCCAGGAACTTACAGACACATCAGTCTGACAAGCCTAATATGCAAAGCTATGGAGGCTTCAGAGCAATAAAAACTTGACCCCCCCCCCCACTTCATGTAAATGACCAAGGACATTGGCAACCTGCAGATTCTGGACACATACCAGTTTGTCTTTCTTAAAGGAAGGTGTTGCCTACACAACTTGGTAAACTTCTGAGGGAGGGTCACTAAGGCTATGGATGAAAACAGTGCATACAGCCTACCTTGACCTGGCCAATGCACTTGATACAATAGACCACTCAAGTATTTTTGACTGACTCTCCGGCTCACAGACAGGGCCCATGAAGTCAGGATCAGTGAGACCACCTCCACCAGAGATCTGTCATCAGTGGAGTACCCTAGGGCTCCGTGTTGGTCATTTAAACCAGGATGCACAGTAGTGTTTAAATATATCTGCCATTCTACTTCTTTTCATTCTAACACTACCTTGCAACACCTGCCCCTTTCATAAATGTCACCTTTCTGCAAAATAAAAATCAAAACTCCTTAAATTCAGGCCATGTGTGAAAGGTCCAGTAACCTTTAAACCTGTATGAGTTCAGTAGTAATCCATGGTGTAGGTTTTCATAGGTCTGTACTAACCTAGTGGCCCTGAGGCCTTTACAAGCCTAGCCATAGGATTACCCTGGCATTGTGCCACCCGACCTTAGTTCCCAATGCCTTTGTCGAGTAAAGCCATTGGAGTTATTCCCCGGGGTGAATTTTCTATTTCCCATCCACTCATCAAGATTTCTCTTGAAGAGGGTCAGCGAGGTGCTCTGCTTGACATGTATGGGAAGTCTATTCCATAGCATGGGCAGTCTCTGGGTTATGAACCCGTCCCTCCAGCATGTTCTTTTAATTGTGGTAATGAGGTTAAAGTCTCTGGAGCATGTGGTGCAGAGGGATTGGGATTTCTTTAGATGTAGCATTTCTAGCAGTGCTGGGTCAGACATGGCTTTGTAAGTCGAGCAGAGATCACCTCTAAGTAGGCGATATGAGACCGAGAATATTTGGAGTTTTTTGAGTCTCTCCATATAGGACAAGTGTTTAAGGCCTAGGATCCTCTTTGTGAGGTACTTTTGTGGCCTCTCCAGTTGTTGCAGGTGTCTAATGATGCACATGCCAAATGGGGCATTGTACTCAATGATTGGCCTAATGAGGCAAGAGTAGAGGGAGACAATGACCTCTTTCTTCCTTGATGCAAAATCCTTAGTAATGAGATGTGCCACATAGCAGGACTTTCTGACATGGGCAGTCTCTGGGGTATGAACCTGTCCCTCCAGTATGAAAAATAATCAGCCCTCCCAGGTTTTGAAGCCAGGACCCTGTACACCATGGTCAATGCAATTTACCACTACTCCATCTGAGCTGTTGGCTTTTTTTTTTTTGAAACAGCAATGCATTTCTTGGAGAAGGTTAAAAGAAAGAATTCTAAAGCTGTGTTGCAGTCCTTCTGTAAGTGTAACAGTGTCCATTCAATACAGAAAAATATGCCCAACAACTGTACCTGTGACTGTTGGTGCAAATCACGATATGAGATGATTTCCCCTGGGATGCTGCTTTTTGGTTGAATATATGGATGTAGTTATGCAGTGGCTATTGAAAATAGGACTGCTGACCACTGGTGTCTGATATTTTGTTAGGTAATTTGTAGAAAAGCACTCCAGGATTGGGTGCTTTGCTGTATCTGATTTAGCTCTGTTGAGCTCAGTAGCCAGTTGTGCAAAACCGTGTTCTACTAATATAGGATATGGAGGATGTTTTTTTCTTCCAGTATACATGTAGGTCTATGACAGTCAATGCATTTTTGCATCATAAGTGTTTTAGAAGTACTTTGGTGACATCATTCAGCCATGGTTTGCAAGAAAACTGTGACTGATACAAATTCTACATTTAAGTGAATGGGATATTTGACGGTCACAAATGAGGCAATCTGGCTCATGATCTTTATTGTCAAGGGTTGTAGAAATTAGTTTACTGCTAATGTAATGTTTAACAAGCAATATAACACCTTATCTATTTCTTTTGCAAAGTCACTATCTGGGAAATGATTTATAATTTTAAATTATAGCTGAGGGATAGTATCTGCATTATCTAGTTTTTGTCATGAATCGGTAATTCTTACTATGTCAAAGCTGTAAAGCCCTTATAATGGACTTATATATGATGGAATAAAAATGTTTATCTCGATTGGTGCATTTTAATTTTTTTATTCATTGTCTCTATATCAGCATTTTCATTGCTTATGTGCAATTCATGTGCATAATCAGTAATTTAGGTAGACTCTATATCTCCGTTACCAAAATAAACTTCACATACAAACTGCAGACACGTGTGCATGCGCACACACACACACACACACACACACACACACACACACACACACACACACACACACACACACATATCTAAATGCAAATAAATGACAAAACATCAAATCATTTCATCCCCCACCCCCCAGAAAAGTTCTTCAAATCTGTTTCAACAATAAACTGTTTTTGTGTTAGTAAACATTGTATTTATGTTGTTATAGATTTTTATTTATTTATTTATTTATTGACATTTGTTAACCAGATTAGTCCAGCTGGGCTACAAGCCCATTTTCAGTGGAGACCCGAGCAGAAAAACTCCAGTTACAAAAACAGTTTACAATATAATAAAGTCACACTGCAGGATAGTACAATTAAAAAATATGGTAGGACAAGAATCTAGGTGTAAGAATCAGACGCACATAAATTAGACAAGTGGCATTGAACAAAGAATACAAAAAGGACAGCAGAATTTAGGCTTTTGATAATGTGAGGTAGAATGTACTAGTTAAATAAATATTGGTTTAATAAGTGAATATAGGCAAAGTCAAGTATAAAAAAGTACATATGTGATGGGAATGAAATACAAGGGTATGGAGGGGTTAGGTAGGGTCCTGGCAGGGGCATATTTTGGTGTTAAGTAGATGAAGTTTGAGTTCCTTTTTGAAGTGTAATGGGTGGGTAATGAAGCAAATGTGTAAAGGAAGTTTATTCCAGGCTTGGGCCACAGAGCACTTGTCTGCATTTTTCTTTGGGAATTGTTTGTTAGAGGTTCAGAGGGTCCTAGAGGAGGAGTAGGTGGAAACCAGGGAGGAGAGAACTGGGCATGAAGATGGTTTGTATAGTGTATAATGTATCATTTGAAATTGTGATAGAAGGAGTTGGTGGGGGAGTACAAGCCATTGGAGTTGGTGGGGGAGTTCAAGCCATTGAAGAGAATTGAGTGCATGGCAGTGGTGTGAGTTGTAAGGAGAGTTGGTGATAAATCTAGCTATTTTCTCATCATTTTGCCTGGAATTAATAAACCACATAAAGTTGATTACAGAAATGAGAAATGAAGTGGTCTGCTTGGTGCTATCATCTGATGTATTAATGATACCAACCTTGTGTCCCTATTCCTTTACAAGTTTGATTTTTTTTTATTTATCTCTTAAATTGTCTTCTAGTTGCAACACACTATTAAAGTCTTCACAAATGTCCACATAAACAATGCCAGCTTCAGTTCCCTTACCAAAGTTATTGATCCATTTGTACACTAAATGAGACAACTGGAAACAACTCCTTTACATGGTGCCATGTTACTGGGTAAGGAAACCTTTTCCATTCAGGACTGTTGCCAGCTTCATCTTCTTTATTCCTTATATATTTCCTAAGACATTTAACAAACTCGCCACCCATATTTCAAGAATGCCAATGTACACTTAACTTTTTTCAGTTTTCAGGAGTCAGTGCTATACTTACAACGAAGATTGCCTACCCTGTAACTGGGTCTGCAGTTCTGCTTCAGATTAATTTAACAATTGTGGATATTATGCTCCTGCTGAAACTCTGAGAGTTGCTTTTCCAGTTATCATCCCATCTGTTCATATTTTCCCATTCATGTGAAAAACCGCTTCCAATGTTGGCACTCTTCCTTACTTAACTTTCTTGTACAAACAGTATGTTATTCTAATAAACCTAGCAACATTCTTCCTATTGATCACTGCTGCAGTAACTTTAGCTATATGGGTTATATATGCAAAGGATATAACAGATGGCCAGCTTCATATGCTTCAGACCACCTTTCACATTCCCAAACTGCCAGGCAACTTTAGCTGAGCTAACTAAAAGACAAGTTTGGGTCCAAAGCCCTTCACAGCTTTCCTGACACCAAAGAACATGCTCCTGTGAGGCTTTCAAGGATCAATGGTTGTCTTTTTCTTTATTTTGCTGGAGAGATAAGTTCCCTTTGGAGGAATAAAAAAATTGAGTTTTCTTATATTTACAGCAGGACCAGGGCAGACCCTCACAAAAGGAAACTAGATCAGGGGGTCTTCCAAGATTTGACCATCTATGAGAACTTCCTCAAGTACATCTCTTTGATCCCTGTCTGAACAATCAACTGGCAAAATTCTGTTCCAGGACTCTATAAGAGGGTCTGGAAGACAGATGCTTTGGTTTTCTTTGGACAGGAATATTCCTGTATGCCTTTTCACCCTTTCCACTAATATCCAGTGTACTTATGAAGATTTGGAAGAATCCCCAAGATCATTGTGATGACTCCTTTCTTGCCCAGGCAACTGTGGTTCTCCCTTCTTTTGGAAATGGCCAGGGGACAGTTACCACATGCTTCATCACAGATGGCTCTGCTCGCACAAGAATAGGGGCATTTGATGCATCCCAACATCAGTTATCATTCAGTTGACTGCCTGGATAGGGTCTTAATTCCTTTCACACACCTGTTTTCAAAGGATGCAGCAGGTCCTAATGGGAAGGCAAGAAAGCCTGCTACTAGAAAATCATATATTAGCAAATGGAAAAGGTTTTCTAGCTTGTGCTAACAACATAACCAGCACCCATTCAGGGTTTGATTTTACAATATTTGTGTGAGTTGCTATCCAATGGCTTTTCTAATTCCTCTGTAATGGTTCATTTGTCAGATATTTCAGCATGTCTGCCTCTGGAGCCTCCTCTTCCAAGGCAGTCTCATGTCAAAATGTTCTTGAAAGTGGTTTTGCATAAAAGGTCTCCAACTAAACTAGAAGCCCCTTCTTGGCGTCTTAATTTTTGTGTTAGAGAAGCTAAAACTTGCTCCATTTGAACCGGCTAATCTGGCTGACTTGAGGTTCTTAACATGTAAAACAGTTTTACTGATTGCTCTGACCACTGCAGGAAGGGTATCCGAGTTGCAAGCTATTATGGTAAGTCAATCCTACCTCATTTTCCACAAGGACAGGGTTTTTTTTGAGAACTAATCCTTCTTTTATGCCTAAAGTGCTTGAGGTGGCTTCCTCAGTTTTGACTAGGTGAGTTCTGTCAGTGAACCAGTTTTCTTCCCACTTGGTAACATATGGATTGATGCCTAGTTGAGAAAGTTTATCTATTATACCCAAGTGGGGAATAATATCGAAGACTTTGGCCAGGTCAAAGTAGGCAGTGTGCACCATCTTCCTCTCGTCCATAGCTTTATTTAATGTCTCAAAGAAGTCAACCAAATTTAATAGGCATGACCTCCCCTTGATGAAACCAAACTGCGTGGATCGAGTGTTTGGAGGTTGCCAATGTCTTTGTTAATGAGGTCCATGATAATCCATTCCATGGCCTTGCAGATCAGGCTAGTTAAGCTGATGGGTCTGTCATTTCCTGGATTGGTGGATGCACCACCTTTGTGCAAAGGGATGATAGCAGTTGCCGTCCACTTGGCTGGGATGAAGCCAGTACTCTGGCTATGGTTAAATTGGGTGCCTAATGGTGCTGCAGGTCCCTGCTTGAGTTCATGTAGGATGCAGCCTGAGATGTTATTGGGTCCCATGGATGCTGTATATTTTGCCTTTGAGAGGGAAGTGATGACTTGCCCCCTAGAGATAAGGGGAGGTGGGCAGGTGCTGGGGATGTCCTAATTTACTGATGGGAGGACAGAGGGGTGAAGTTTTCACCAAAACTGTCTGCCAGCAGGTTGGCTATATCTATGGCATTTGTGTATGTGGTGTCCTTGACCACCAGTTCTGAGCAGATCTGAGTGCTTCCTTTGAGACTGCAGACATGTGAAGAAGGCCTTATGATTGTCTTTAGTAGATGTGGCCAGTTTGGATTCGAAGTTTGCTTTGGAAGTTTTCACTACTGCTCTTATCTGCTTGTTCAGGATAAAAGAGAGATTGCTTCCAATTAGGCACCTGCTCCTTCTTGGCCCTGGACAGCAACTTTTTCCTTTTATTATAAAGTTTATTTATTGCAGATGTCCACCAGACAGGTTTACTCTTCCTTGAGGAGGAGGATTTTGTCCTGTCAGGTATTCCTGATTCCTTGCAGCTATATAAATGCTCATATAGTACTTTGGTGTAGGTTTGGACATTTATGCCAGTTCATACATTGGGGGAGGGGGCTGTAAAGCTGTTTATACTGCCCCTCATGGGGTTGTAATCAGCTTTGGAGAAGTTCTTATGTTTGATTCTAGCAAGGAGGGGGTCGGGGAGATGGTGACTTCAAAAGTGACCGCTTTGTGGTCGCATCTTACCAGGAAGGATGGCACTGTAGGAATGCTGCAGTGGGTACTCATGTTGGTTAATTCCAAGTCCAAGATATTATCACCTCCTGTGGGGGTGTCAGCTAGCTGGTCCAAGGCTTTTGCATTGACGAAATCAAGGAATCTCTGGGCATTTCTGTTTTGGCATGAGTAGTTCTTCCAATCTGTGGTTGGATAGTTAAAGTCGCCCAGGATCAGTGTAAAAGGTTGAATTTTGATATATTCAAAGAGGTTCAGATAAATGGAGTGGGCATCTTGAGTCAAAGTTGGGGGCCTTTAGCTAGCTATGATTTGAATATGGGTCTTGTCAACAGTTAACTGCACCTGAAGTTTCTCCTGTGCATCATACTGTTTGACCAGCCTGGAGGTGTGTATGTCTTTAATATATATATTAAAACTCCACCTCTTTTTGCTTTGCTGCCCACTGTTTGGGGTCTGAATGCATCATAGGATGAGTAACCTTGTATGGCTGGGGTGCTGTCTGCAGCTTTTAACCAGGTATCTGTGGCTGCACAAATGCCAGCATCTTCCAGGGTTAAGAATGCTTACCATGACTGCAGTTTCATGTTCAGACTCCTAGCATTTAGCAGCATGACCTTTAATTTGCGTTTTGATGAACTTTTCATGTTGGTAGTTTTGACATCATGGCATTGCCTAAAAAGCAGGGACTGCTCGTGCTACTGGGCTGCAAGACTGCAGCCCCCCCCCCCCAGCTGTAAAAACAAGTAAATAAACAAAATTAAACAAAAAAAAAGAAAATAACAACATAAAAGCCAATGCAAGTCCCAGAACATTGCGCATGCACACTAGCAGCATTTTGGACTGCTGGTGAACCAGTCTGGAGCATGCTCACAGAAACCAGACTGTCTCACCAGCAGTCCGGATTAAGAAGGCAGCATTCAACTCCAAATATCCCAGATGTCTATGCAGTTGTAACTGCATAGACTGGAAGGGGATCAGACTGCAACATGCACAGGCTGGTGCTCTCGTAGGAAGGGGAAGGAGTAGGCTTCTCACAAAAAGGGGAAGGAGTAGGACAAGTCTCATGGAAGGGGAAGGACTTTACAACTGCTCATAATTTATATGGATGGATTTATCAGGGACTTTAGGCTCAGGATCATTGTACAGCTTGCTCATGGATTATTTACTGCTGCAGGGACTTTGGATTTAGTTTTACATAGCTGCTCTCTCATCATCTATGGAATATGTATGTACACAGCTGCTATATGGCTCAGGTATTTACTTACACAGCTGCTGTCTCATCACGGATGTGTATTGGGCTCAGAGTGTGTGTGTGTGTGCGTGTGTGTGTGTGTGTGTGTGTGTGTGTGTGTGTGTGTGTGTGTGTGTGTGTGTGTGTGTGTGTGTGTGTGTAATGCCCCAGTTACTACATGGTGGAGGTTAGAGAATACCACAAGGCTTGAACCCTGTACCTTGAGCCCAAGTGGCAATAGCCTTAATTCCCTACCCCCCACCATTTGTAAAAAAAATTGTAGATTTTTGTTTGTTCTGTTCCTCATAAAATCTGTGGTTTCTGTATTTGTTTCTTTACACAGTCAGTGGTGTGGTGGTGCAGTGGTAGCATTGTTGCCTGACAGCTACAGGTTCTCTGGTTTGATTCTTGGCTGGGGTGCCTTCTGTGTGGAGTCTGCATGTCCTCCCTGTGTGGGTATGCTCTGGTGCCCTCCCATCTTACAAAGACATGTGTCTGGAGTGTTTCTCCCTGGGCCCCTGTTGAAAATTGGCTTTTGTTCCAAGTCATACTTTCCTGGTTAACAAATGTATAACTAAAAATGACAGGCATTTGAATTTCATACTTCATATTCTTCAGAAAGTACATGGTAACACAAAACCTTTTATTCTAGCACTGTTCTAAGTTTATAAGATGAATATTTGAAATTTGTCCCTATTTTTGGGATTGTATTCCCCCATTATTGGCTTCGTCCAGGTTTTTTGTGCTAAGGTTGAGAGTTATGGTGAGAACTGAATTCACTGAATATATTTAAGGGCTGTATTCCCCCATTACTGGTTTTGTCCAGGTGTTTGTGCTAAGGTTGAGAGCTATGGTGAGAACTGAATTCACTGAATATATTTGAGGGCTGTATTCCCCCATTACTAGCTTTGTCCAGGTGTTTTGTGCTAAGAGGTTGACAGCTATGGTGAGAACTGAATTCACTAAATGGTAGCCATTTAAGTTTCAGTCTTCCTCTCTTTCATACAGCAGCTGATTTGGCATAGTGGTATGTTGCTCTGACTGTTTTGCACAGGGTCCTGAGTTCAAGACTTGGCAGTGAAATGCATGGTGGTAACACAACATTTTATTCTAGCAACTTTCTAAGATTATACAAGCAATGTTTAAAATGTGTCCCTGGCTTTTGTCCCTCCCCAATACATTTTGGCGTTTTCCAGATTTCTTGTGTTGCAAAGTTGAGAGATACAGCTGAGTGTTAAGTAGATTTTACAAAGAGCTGAGAGGTGCAGGGGTAGAGAAGTTTTGCTCTGCTTATGCAGAAACTGCTTGCATTGCTAATGGCACAACAGGTAGTGTACTTGCTTTTGTTGCAGAAGGCTGTAGGTTCTACTCCCACAGTATGTAAATGCATTGCTGATATAGCACTGTGTTGTAAATGGGGTGGATGCTGCCATCTTGAGAGTGTCTTCTTTTTGCAGAGATACCTAATAACTATGAACCCGTCCATTATTTGCCATACATTCCCTATTGCAATATTACCATTATTATTTTTTAATGTGATATAGGCAATTTATTCCTCAAGGGCAACAGGCACTTTATTTGTAGATGAAACAATGAAATATAAAGTTGTTTGCTAGCAGCAACCACTTCATTAGTTACAGATCTTTTTAATGTGGAATTATTTAGATGACTTTTATGTCTGCAGAGATTGTGCATATTTACTGATACTGGTGGATTGTAGAAGTTTGAGTAGACTTTTATGATGGAAATGTTCTCAATTTGGCAGTATTGACATTATCACTGCATGCATTTTGTTTCATTGTTTACTGGAAAAATGTTCAAAACAATAAATTTAAAACACCCTCTAACAACTGTACTGTATTATACAAGGAATATAATGTAATGCATTCAGGAAGGTGCATCACAGAACACATGTATGTTTTATGTGCAAGGGGCCTATCATTTGAAAATAGCCCAGAGTTAATCTTTATCTGCCACTAGCCAAATGTATTTTCTTTGAATGTGGGTTTCAGTGCTGTTTCAATGAATGTGAGTTTCAAGGGTAGATAAGTTTTGATGCTAAGTCTGTTTTCATTGTGAGACTGCATTGCTTTGTTTAGCAGATGTCTTAGTGTTTGTGCTATAAAATGCAAAATAAAACTTTCAATTGAAGTCCAAATCATCGTAGAAGTAAAGCAGTATGCACATTAGTGTTTATGGTAAATGGAGTGAAATAGACAAGTAATGGTTCATTGGAATGGCTGCAGGGGGGCTCCTTTTGACCATGATTTTGTGAGGGGGAAAGGCGGCAAACTCAAAGACAGCCCCAGCTAAACTATACCTCTCAACTGTCCAGATTTTCTCAGAATGAATAGATTTTTGCTTCTTATTTTTGGTTTGTTCCTCATAAAAGTTGTTTTTTGGCAAATCATTTAGGAATTAAGTCATTAAATAATGACAGACACTGAGTTTCAGACTTCATAACCTTCAGAAAAATTCATGCTAAAGTAAGACCTGTTATTCTATCAACTGTCTCAGTTTATACAAAAGCAATTTTTAGTACTGTTTATATGTTCCCCCAATATATTTGGCCTTGTCCAGATTTCCTGCATTAACAGGTTGAGAGGTACATGCAAATAAATTGCTTTATAGAATTAGGCATATCCAAACCTCTCAACTGTCCCCGATTTTGGCTCAAAATGTTGCTCTTCCCCTAATAATCCCTCCGCAAAATGGCAATTTTGGAAGAAAACGTGGAGGGTTTACAATTAATAAATAACTGTAATAATCAGTTATAATTACTTTTATTTCAGAAATACATGTAGATTATTTTATTTTGTCAGCTGCTCAAGTTAGCAGTACTAATATTAAAAAGTGTCCCTTCTTTGACAGATTCCCAACTGTATTGTGTGGCTATTTTATATTTTTGCATCACATTTCGGTCCATTTTTCATAAAATTGTGGGTTTTTTTGGCAAATTAGTAGCAAATCATTAAAGACTGAAGTTAGAAAATAATGACAGACATTTGAGTTTCAGATTTCATACCCTTCAGAAAATTCATACTAATGCAAGACCTACTATTCTATTATCTTTCTAAGTTTATAAGAGCAGTATTTAAAAATTGTCTTTATTTTTGGGCCTTTGTCCCACTTCTATGTATGGCTTTGTCCAGATTTTTTGCTCTGAGGTTGAGAGTTATGACAAATGTGTCAGGGCCATCACAGTCATCCAGAGACATTTCAAATTGTGACATACTTGTTGCACCCCACTCCCCCATGTAGTGAATCTGTATGTGTCCAAGCAAGGCAAGGAGCAGTTATGCAGTATAAATGTGCAGAGTATCCCCCATCCAAAGTAGACACAAGTACTACAGTGGCTTTTCATCTGTCCTTGATTTTGCAGAATGTTATGGTTTCTGTCGTATTTTTAATACTGTTGATTTATGCTTATTATTATTTAGAAACTGCCTGTTGCTCTGTGTTTAAGTAACAATGCTATAATGACCATGAGTTAAGCTTGTCTGCGATTGTAAGATGCAAGTAAGCTTTAATAAGCATACTGTTAAAAATTGCCAACATTGAAAGCCTTTCTGTTTTTGCCATGCAGAGAATACTTACATAACTAGATAACGTATAAGCCTTGGGTACTGAAATGCATATGACAGTATTTGTAATAAAGGACAGGATTACATTATTT